>NW_028270176.1:20722665-20888915 GCF_037043375.1 Chiloscyllium plagiosum | reverse complement strand
GAGGCTGAGGGAGACAGTGTTGGTGCCAGTGAGGGGAGAGTGAGACAGTGTTGGTGCCGGTGCGGGGCTGAGGGAGACAATGTCAGTGTCCGTGAGGGGCAGATGGAGACAGTGTTCGTGCCACTGAGGGTCTGAGGGAGACAGTGTCGGTGCCAGCGTGGGTCTTAGGGAGACACCTTTGGTCCCACTGAGGGGCAGAGGGAGACAGTGTTTGTGCCAGTGAGGGGCTAAGAGAGAGACAGTGTTGGTGCCAGTGAGGGGCTGCGTGAGAGAGTGTTGGGGCCAGTGGGGTGTTGAGGGAGACAGTGTTGGTGGGAATGAGGTGCTGAGGGAGACAGTGTTGGTGCCAGTGAGGGGCTGAGGGAGACAGTGTCAGTGCCAGTGACAGGCTGAGGGAGACGGTGTGGGGGCAGTGAGAGGCTGAGGGGACCGTGTTGGGGCCAGTGAAGGGTTGAGTATTCAATGTTGGTGCCAGTGAGGCGATGAGGGAGACAGTGTTGGTGCCAGTGTGGGGCTGAGGGAGACAGTGTCAGTGCCAGTGAGGGGAGAGGGTGATAGTGTTGGTGACAGTGAGGGACTGAGGGAGACAGTGTTGGTGCCAGTGAGGGGTTGCGTGAGAGAGTGTTGGGGCCAGTGAGGGACTGAGGGAGACAGTTTTGGTATCAGTGAGGGGCTGAGAGAGACAGTGTCGGTGCCACTGAGGGGCAGAGGGAGACAGTGTTGGTGCCAGTGAGGGATGGATGGAGACAGTGTTGGTGCCAGTGAGGGATGGAGGGAGACAGTGTCAGGGCCAGTGAGGGATGGAGGGAGACAGTGTTAGGGCCAGTGAGGGGCAGAGTGAGACAGTGTTGGTGCCAGTGAGGGGTTGCGTGAGACAGTGCTGGTGCCAGTGAGGGGCTGAGGGAGACGTTGTCGGGGTCAGGGAGAGGCTGAGGGGGACATTGTTGTGGCCAGTGAGGGGATGAGGATTCAGTGTTGGTGCCAGTGAGGGGACAGGGTGACAGTGTTGGTGTCAGTGAGAGGCTGAGGGAGACAGAGTGTGTGCCAGTGTGAGGCTGAGGGAGACAGTGTTGGTGCCACTGAGGGGCTGAGGGAGACAGTGTTGGTGCCACTGAGGGGCAGATTGATACAGTGTTGGTGCCAGTGTGGTGCTGAGGGAGACAGTGTTAGTGCCAGTGAGGGGCCGAGGGAGACAGTGTTGGTGCCAGTGTGGGGCTGAGGCAGACAGTGTCAGGGCCAGTGAGGGGAGAGGGAGACAGTGTTGGTGTCAGTGAGAGGCTGAGGGAGACAGTGCTGTTGTCAGTGAGAGGCTGAGGGGGGCAGTGTTGGTGCCGGTGCGGGGCTGAGGGAGACAGTGTGTGTGACAGTGTGGGGCTGAGGGAGATGGTGTCGGGGTCAGTGAGAGGCTGAGGGGACCGTGTTGGTGCCAATGAAGGACTGAGGGAGACAGTGTTGGTGCCAGTGTGGGGCTGAGGGAGACAGTTCCAGGGCCAGTGAGGGGCCAGAGGGAAACAGTGTTGGTTCCAGTGAGGGGCTGAGGGAGGCAGTGTTGGTGCCAATGAGGGGCTGAGGGAGAGTGTTGGTGCCAGTGTGAGGCTGAGGGAGACAGTGTTGGGGCCAGTGAAGGGCTGAGGGAGAGTGATGGTGCCAGTGGGGGACTGAGGAAGACAGTGTTGGTGCCACTGAGGGGCAGAGAGAGAGACAGTGTTGGTGCCAACCTGGGTCTGAGGGAGACAATTTTGGTGCCAGTGAGGGGTTGCGTGAGAGAGTGTTGGGGCCAGTGGGGTGCTGAGGGAGACAGTGTTGGTACCCGTGAGGGGCAGAAGGGGCAGTGCTGGTGCCAGTGAGGGGCTGAGGGAGACAGTGTCAGTGCCAGTGAGAAGCTGAGGGAGACGTTGTTGTGGCCAGTGATGGGATAAGGATTCAGTGTTGGTGCCAGTGATGGGATGAGAGAGATAGTGTTGAAGCCAGTGAGGGGACAGTGTGACAGTGTTGGTGTCAGTGAGAGGCTGAGGGAGACAGTGTTGGTATCAGTGAGGGGCTGAGAGAGACAGTGTCGATGCCACTGAGGGGCAGAGGGAGACAGTGTTGGTGCCTGTGAGGGACGGAGGGAGACTGTGTTAGGGCCAGTGAGGGGCTGAGAGAGACAGTGTTGGTGCCAGTGAGGGGCAGAGGAAGACAGTGTTGGTGCCACTGAGGGGCAGAGGGAGACAGTGTTGGTGCCAGTGAGGGCAGAGGAAGACAGTGTTGGTGCCACTGACGGGCAGAGGGAGACAGTGTTGGTGCCAGTGAGGGTAGAGGAAGACAGTGTTGGTGCCACTGGGGGGCAAAGGGAGACAGTGTTGCGGCCAGTGTGGGGCAGAGGGAGAACAGTGTAGGTGTCAGTGAGGGGCTGAGGGAGACAGTGGTGGTGCCAGTGAGGGGCAGAGGGAGACAGTGTTGGTGCCAGTGAGGGGCAGGGGAAGACAGTGTTGGTGCCACTGAGGGGCAAAGGGAGACCGTGTTGGTGCCAGAGAGGGACGGAGGGAGACTGTTTTGGTGCCAGTGAGGGACTGAGGGAGACAGTGTTGGTGCCAGTGAGGGGCAGAGGGAGACAATGTTGCAGCCAGTGAGGGGCTGAGAGAGAGACAGTGTAGGTGCCAGTGAGGAGCTGAGAGAGAGACAGTGTTGGTGCCAGTGAGGGGTAGAGAGAGAGACAGTGTTGGTGCCAGAGAGGGGTTGCGTGAGATAGTGTTGGGGCCCGTGGGACGCTCATGGAGGCAGTGTTGGTGCCCGTGAGGGGCAGAAGGGGGCAGTGCTGGTGCCAGTGAGGGGCTGAGGGAGACAGTGTGTGTGCCAGTTTGAGGCTGAGGGAGACAGTGTTGGTGTCAGTGAGAGTCTGTGGGGGACATTGTTGTGGCCAGTGAGGGGATGAGGATTCAGTGTTGGTGCCAGTGATGGGATGAGAGAGATCGTGTTGGTGCCAGTGAGGGGACAGTGTGACAGTGTTGGTGTCAGTGAGAGGCTGAGGGAGACAGAGTGTGTGCCAGTGTGAGGCTGAGGGAGACAGTGTTGGTATCAGTGAGGGGCTGAGGAAGACAGTGTCGGTGCCACTGAGGGGCAGAGGGAGACAGTGTTGGTGCCAGTGAGGGATGGATGGAGACAGTGTTGGTGCCAGTGGGGGGCAGATGAAGACAGTGTTGGTGCCACTGAGGGGCAGAGGAAGACAGTGTTGGTGCCACTGAGGGGCAGAGGGAGACAGTGTTGGTGCCAGTGAGGGCAGAGGAAGACAGTGTTGGTGCCACTGACGGGCAGAGGGAGACAGTGTTGGTGCCAGTGAGGGCAGAGGGAGACAGTGTTGGTGCCACTGACGGGCAGAGGGAGACAGTGTTGGTGCCAGTGAGGGTAGAGGAAGACAGTGTTGGTGCCACTGGGGGGCAAAGGGAGACAGTGTTGCGGCCAGTGTGGGGCAGAGGGAGAACAGTGTAGGTGTCAGTGAGGGGCTGAGGGAGACAGTGGTGGTGCCAGTGAGGGGCAGAGGGAGACAGTGTTGGTGCCAGTGAGGGGCAGGGGAAGACAGTGTTGGTGCCACTGAGGGGCAAAGGGAGACCGTGTTGGTGCCAGAGAGGGACGGAGGGAGACTGTTTTGGTGCCAGTGAGGGACTGAGGGAGACAGTGTTGGTGCCAGTGAGGGGCAGAGGGAGACAGTGGTGGTGCCAGAGAGGGACGGAGGGAGACAGTTTTGGTGCCAGTGAGGGACTGAGGGAGACAGTGTTGGTGCCAGTGTGGGGCAGAGGGAGACAATGTTGCAGCCAGTGAGGGGCTGAGAGAGAGACAGTGTAGGTGCCAGTGAGGAGCTGAGAGAGAGACAGTGTTGGTGCCAGTGAGGGGTAGAGAGAGAGACAGTGTTGGTGCCAGTGAGGGGTTGCGTGAGATAGTGTTGGGGCCCGTGGGACGCTCAGGGAGGCAGTGTTGGTGCCCGTGAGGGGCAGAAGGGGGCAGTGCTGGTGCCAGTGAGGGGCTGAGGGAGACAGTGTGTGTGCCAGTTTGAGGCTGAGGGAGACAGTGTTGGTGTCAGTGAGAGGCTGTGGGGGACATTGTTGTGGCCAGTGAGGGGATGAGGATTCAGTGTTGGTGCCAGTGATGGGATGAGAGAGATCGTGTTGGTGCCAGTGAGGTGACAGTGTGACAGTGTTGGTGTCAGTGAGAGGCTGAGGGAGACAGAGTGTGTGCCAGTGTGAGGCTGAGGGAGACAGTGTTGGTATCAGTGAGGGGCTGAGGGAGACAGTGTCGGTGCCACTGAGGGGCAGAGGGAGACAGTGTTGGTGCCAGTGAGGGATGGATGGAGACAGTGTTGGTGCCAGTGGGGGGCAGATGAAGACAGTGTTGGTGCCACTGAGGGGCTGAGGGAGACAGTGATGGTGCCAGTGAGGAGCTGAGGGAGAGTGTTGGTGCCATATTGGGGCCGAGGGAGACAGTGTTGGTGCCAGTGAGGGGAGAGGGAGACAGTGTTGGTGTCAGTGAGAGGCTGAGGGAGACAGTGTTGGTGCCAGTGAGGGGAGAGTGAGACAGTGTTGGTGCCGGTGCGGGGCTGAGGGAGACAATGTCAGTGTCCGTGAGGGGCAGATGGAGACAGTGTTCGTGCCACTGAGGGTCTGAGGGAGACAGTGTCGGTGCCAGCGTGGGTCTTAGGGAGACACCTTTGGTCCCACTGAGGGGCAGAGGGAGACAGTGTTTGTGCCAGTGAGGGGCTAAGAGAGAGACAGTGTTGGTGCCAGTGAGGGGCAGAGGGAGACAGGATTGGTGCCAGTGAGGGATGGATGGAGACAGTGTTGGTGCCAGTGGGGGGCAGATGAAGACAGTGTTGGTGCCACTGAGGGGCAGAGTGAGACAGTGTTGCGGCCAGTGAGGGGCTGAGGGAGACAGTGATGGTGCCAGTGAGGGATAGAGGGAGACAGTGTTGGTGCCAGTGTGGGGATGAGGCAGACAGTGTCAGGGCCAGTGAGGGGGCTGTGGGAGACAGTGTTGGTGCCAGTGAGGGGAGAGGGAGACAGTGTTTGTGTCAGTGAGAGGCTGAGGGAGACAGTGTTGGTGCCAGTGAGGGGAGAGGGAGACAGTGTTGCAGCCAGTGAGGGGCTGAGAGAGAGACAGTGTAGGTGCCAGTGAGGAGCTGAGAGAGAGACAGTGTTGGTGCCAGTGAGGGGTAGAGAGAGAGACAGTGTTGGTGCCAGTGAGGGGTTGCGTGAGATAGTGTTGGGGCCCGTGGGACGCTCAGGGAGGCAGTGTTGGTGCCCGTGAGGGGCAGAAGGGGGCAGTGCTGGTGCCAGTGAGGGGCTGAGGGAGACAGTGTGTGTGCCAGTTTGAGGCTGAGGGAGACAGTGTTGGTGTCAGTGAGAGGCTGTGGGGGACATTGTTGTGGCCAGTGAGGGGATGAGGATTCAGTGTTGGTGCCAGTGATGGGATGAGAGAGATCGTGTTGGTGCCAGTGAGGTGACAGTGTGACAGTGTTGGTGTCAGTGAGAGGCTGAGGGAGACAGAGTGTGTGCCAGTGTGAGGCTGAGGGAGACAGTGTTGGTATCAGTGAGGGGCTGAGGGAGACAGTGTCGGTGCCACTGAGGGGCAGAGGGAGACAGTGTTGGTGCCAGTGAGGGATGGATGGAGACAGTGTTGGTGCCAGTGGGGGGCAGATGAAGACAGTGTTGGTGCCACTGAGGGGCTGAGGGAGACAGTGATGGTGCCAGTGAGGAGCTGAGGGAGAGTGTTGGTGCCATATTGGGGCCGAGGGAGACAGTGTTGGTGCCAGTGAGGGGAGAGGGAGACAGTGTTGGTGTCAGTGAGAGGCTGAGGGAGACAGTGTTGGTGCCAGTGAGGGGAGAGTGAGACAGTGTTGGTGCCGGTGCGGGGCTGAGGGAGACAATGTCAGTGTCCGTGAGGGGCAGATGGAGACAGTGTTCGTGCCACTGAGGGTCTGAGGGAGACAGTGTCGGTGCCAGCGTGGGTCTTAGGGAGACACCTTTGGTCCCACTGAGGGGCAGAGGGAGACAGTGTTTGTGCCAGTGAGGGGCTAAGAGAGAGACAGTGTTGGTGCCAGTGAGGGGCAGAGGGAGACAGGATTGGTGCCAGTGAGGGATGGATGGAGACAGTGTTGGTGCCAGTGGGGGGCAGATGAAGACAGTGTTGGTGCCACTGAGGGGCAGAGTGAGACAGTGTTGCGGCCAGTGAGGGGCTGAGGGAGACAGTGATGGTGCCAGTGAGGGATAGAGGGAGACAGTGTTGGTGCCAGTGTGGGGATGAGGCAGACAGTGTCAGGGCCAGTGAGGGGGCTGTGGGAGACAGTGTTGGTGCCAGTGAGGGGAGAGGGAGACAGTGTTTGTGTCAGTGAGAGGCTGAGGGAGACAGTGTTGGTGCCAGTGAGGGGAGAGGGAGACAGTGTTGGTGCCGGTGCGGGGCTGAGGGAGACAATGTCAGTGTCCGTGAGGGGCAGATGGAGACAGTGTTCGTGCCACTGAGGGTCTGAGGGAGACAGTGTTGGTGCCAGTGAGGGATGGAGGGAGACAGTGTTGGTGCCAGTGAGGGATGGAGGGAGACAGTGTTGGTGCCAGTGAGGGATGGATGGAGACAGTGTTGGTGCCAGTGTGGGTCTGAGGGAGACAGTTCCAGGGCCAGTGAGGGGCAGAGGGAGACAGTGTTGGTGACACTGAGGGGCAGAGGGAGACAGTGTTGGCGCCAGTGAGGGATGGAGGGAGACAGTGTTGGTGCCAGTGAGGGATGGATGGAGACAGTGTTGGTGCCAGTGTGGGGCTGAGGGAGACAGTTCCAGGGCCAGTGACGGGCAGAGGCAGACAGTATTGGTGACACTGAGGGGCAGAGGGAGACAGTGTTGGCGCCAGTGAGGGGCTGAGGGAGACAGTGTTGGTGCCAGTGAGGGGCTGAGGGATACAGTGTTGGTGCCAGCGTGGGTCTGCGGGAGACCCTGTTGGTGCCACTGAGGGGCAGAGGGAGATAGTATTGGTGACAGAGAGGGGCAGAGGGAGACAGTGTCGGTGCCAGTGAGGGGCTGAGAGAGACAGTGATGGTGCCAGTGAGGGGCTGAGGGAGACAGTGTTGGTGCCAGTGGGGGGTTGCGTGAGAGAGTGTTGGGGCCAGTGGGGTGCTGAGGGAGACAGTGTTGGTGCCCGTGAGGGGCAGAAGGGGCAGTGCTGGTGCCAGTGAGGGGCTGAGGGAGACAGTGTCAGTGCCAGTGAGAAGCTGAGGGAGACGTTGTTGTGGCCAGTGAGGGGATAAGGATTCAGTGTTGGTGCCAGTGATGGGATGAGAGAAATAGTTTTGGTGCCAGTGAGGGGACAGTGTGACAGTGTTGGTGCCAGTGAGGGACGGAGGGAGACAGTGATGGTGCCAGTGAGGGGCTGAGTGAGACAGTATTGGTGCCAGTGAGGGGCAGAGGGGACAGTGTTGGTGCCAGTGAGGGGCTGAGGGAGACAACTTTGGTGCCAGTGAGGGGCTGAGGGAAACAACTTTGGTGCCAGTGAGGGACAGAGGGAGACAGTGTTGGTGTCAGTGAGGGGCAGAGGGGGACAGTGTTGGTGCCAGTGAGGGGCAGAGGGGGACAGTGTTGGTGCCAGTGTGGGGCTGAGGGAGACAGTGTTGGTGCCAATGAGGTGCTGTGGGAGACCGTGTTGGTGCCAGTGAGGGGCAGAGGGGGACAGTGTTGGTGCCAGTGAGGGGCAGAGGGGGACAGTTTTGGTGCCAGTGAGGGGCTCAGGGAGACAGTGTCAGTGCAAGTGAGAGGCTGAAGGAGACGGTGTCAGGGTCAGTGAGAGGCTGAGGGAGACAGTGTCAGTGCCAGTGAGGGGCAGAGGGAGAGAGTGTCAGTGCCAGTGAGGGGCTGAGGGAGACAGTGTCAGTGCCAGTGAGGGGCTGAGGGAGACAGTGATGGTGCCAGTGAGGGGCAGAGGGAGACAGTGTTGGTGCCAGTGTGAGGCTGAGGGAGGCAGTGACGGTGCCAGTGAGGCGCTGAGGGAAACAGTGTCGGTGCCAGTGAGGGGCAGAGGGAGAGTGTTGGTGCCATTGTGGGGCAGAGGGAAACAGTGTTGGTGCCAGTGAGACGCTGAGAGAGACAGTGTTGGTGCCCGTGAGGGGCAGAGTGGGGCAGTGCTGGTGCCAGTGAGGGGCTGAGGGAGACAGTGTCAGTGCCAGTGGGAGGCTGAGGGAGATGTTGTTGGGGTCATTGAGAGGCTGAGGGGGACATTGTTGTGGTCAGTGATGGGATGAGAGAGATAGTGTTGGTGCCAGTGAGGGGACAGTGTGACAGTGTTGGTGTCAGTGTGAGGCTGAGGGAGACAGTGTTGATATCAGTGAGGGGCAGAAGGAGACAGTGTCGGTGCCACTGAGGGGCAGAGGCAGACAGTGTTGGTGCCACTGAGGGGCAGAGGGAGACAGTGTTGGTTCCAGTGTGGGGCTAAGGGAGACAGTGTTGGTGCCAGTGAGGGTGACAGTGTTGGTGCCAGTGAGGGGCTGACGGAGACAGTGTCAGTGACAGTGAGGAGCAAAGGGGACAGTGTTGGTGCCAGTGAGAGGCTGAGGGAGACAGTGCTGGTGCCAGTGAGGGGCAGAGGGGGCAGTGTTGGTGCCAGTGAGGGGCTGAGGGAGACAGTGTCATTGCCAGTGAGAGGCTGAGGGAGACAACTTTGGTCCCACTGAGGGGCAGAGGGAGACAGTGTTGGTTCCAGTGTGGGGCTAAGGGAGACAGTGTTGGTGCCAGTGAGGGTGACAGTGTTGGTGCCAGTGTGGGGCTGACGGAGACAGTGTCAGTGGCAGTGAGGAGCAAAGGGGACAGTGTTGGTGCCAGTGAGAGGCTGAGGGAGACAGTGCTGGTGCCAGTGAGGGGCAGAGGGGGCAGTGTTGGTGCCAGTGAGGGGCTGAGGGAGACAGTGTCATTGCCAGTGAGAGGCTGAGGGAGACGGTGACGGGGTCAGTGAGAGGATGAGGGGGACTGTGTTGGGGCCAGTGATGGGTTGAGGATTCAGTGTTGGTGCTAGTGAGGGGATAAGGGAGACAGTGTTGGTGCCAGTGTGGGGCTGAGGGAGACAGTGTCAGTGCCAGTGAGGGGCAGAGGGTGACAGTGTTGGTGCCAGTGAGGGGCTGACGGAGACAGTGTCAGTGCCAGTGAGGGGCAGAGGGGACAGTGTTGGTGCCAGTGAGGGGCTGACGGAGACGGTGTTGGTGCCAGTGAGGGGCAGAGGGTGACAGTGTTGGTGCCAGTGAGGGGCAGCGGGGGGCAGTGTTGGTGCCAGTGAGGGGCTGAGGGGGACCGTGTTGGGGCCAGTGAAGGGTTGAGGATTCAGTGTTGGTGCCAGTGAGGGGATAAGGGAGACAGTGTTGGTGCCAGTGAGGGTAGAGGATGACAGTTTCAGTGCCAGTTAGTGCAGAGGGAGACAGTGTTGGTGCCACAGAGGGGCTGAGGGAGACAGTGTCGGTGCAGTGAGGGGCTGAGAGAGACAGTGTTGGTGCAGTGAGGGGCTGAGAGAGACAGTGTTGGTGCCAGTGAGGGACAGAGGGAGACAGTGTTGGTGCCAGTGAGAGGCTGAGGGAGACAGTGTTGGTGCCAGTGAGGGACTGAGGGAGACAGTGTCAGTGTTCGTCTGAGGCTGTGGGAGGCTAGAGAAGGTGCCAGTCAGGGGCTGAGGAAAACAGTGTTGCTTCCAGTGAGAGGCTGATTGAGAGAGTGTTGGTGCCAGTGAGGGGCAGTGTGAGACAGTGTTGGTGTGAGGCTGAGGGAGACAGTGTAGGTGGCAGTGAGAGGCTGAGAGAGAGACAGTGTTGGTCCCACTAAGGGACTTCGGGAGACAGTGTTGGTGCCAGTGAGGGGCTGAAGAGACAGTGTTGGTGCCAGTGAGGGACTGAGGGAGACAGTGTTGGTCCAGTGCGGGACTGAGGGAGACAGTGTCAGTGTTAGTCTGAGGCTGTGGGAGGCAGAGAAGGTGCCAGTCAGGGGCTGAGGAAAACACTGTTGGTTCCAGTGAGAGGCTGATTGAGAGAGTGTTGGTGCCAGTGAGGGGCAGTGTGAGACAGTGTTGGTGTGAGGCTGAGGGAGACAGTGTAGGTGGCAGTGAGGGGCTGAGAGAGAGACAGTGTTGGTCCCACTAAGGGGCTTCGGGAGACAGTGTTGGTGCCAGTGAGGGGCTGAAGAGACAGTGTTTGTGCCAGTGAGAGGCTGATTGAGAGAGTGTTGGTGCCAGTGAGGGGCAGTGTGAGACAGTGTTTGTGTGAGGCTGAGGGAGACAGTGTAGGTGGCAGTGATGGGCAGAGGGAGACAGTGTTGGTTCCATTGAGAGGCTGATTGAGAGAGTGTTGGTGCTACTGACGGGCAGTGTGAGACAGTGTTGGTGTGAGGCTGAGGGAGACAGTGTAGTTGCCAGTGAGGGGCTGAGAGAGAGACAGTCTTGGTCCCACTAAGGGGCTTCGGGAGACAATTTTTGGTGCCAGTGAGGGGCTGAAGAGACAGTGTTGGTGCCAGTGAGAGGCTGAGTGAGAGAGTGTCGGTGCTACTGAGGGGCCGAGGGAGACAGTGTTGATGTTGGTGTGAGGCTGAGGGAGACAGTGTAGGTGCCAGTGAGGGGCTGAGAGAGAGACAGTGTTGGTGCCAGTGAGGGGCAGAGGGAGACATTGTTGGTGCCAGTGAGGGGCTGTGGGAGACAGTGTTGGTGCCACTGAGGGGCAGAGGGATACAGTGTTGGTGCCAGTGAGAAGCAGAGGGAGACAGTGTTGGTGCCAGTGAGGTGCAGAGGGAGACAGTGTTGGTGCCAGTGAGGGTCAGAGGGAGACAGTGTTGGTGCCAATGAGTGACGGAGGGAGACAGTGTTGGTGCTAGTGAGGGGCAGAGGGAGACAGTGTTGGTGCCAGTGAGGGGCAGAGGAAGACAGTGTTGGTGCCAGTGAGAAGCTGAGGGAGACGTTGTTGTGGCCAGTGAGGGGATAAGGATTCAGTGTTGGTGCCAGTGATGGGATGAGAGAAATAGTGTTGGTGCCAGTGAGGGGACAGTGTGACAGTGTTGGTGTCAGTGAGAGGCTGAGGGAGACAGTGTTGGTGCCAGTGAGGGGCAGAGGGAGACAGTGTAGGTGCCAGTGAGGGACGGAGGGAGACAGTGAAGGTGCCAGTGAGGGGCAGAGTGAGACAGTGTTGGTGCCAGTGAGGGGCAGGGGAAGACAGTGTTGGTGCCACTGAGGGGCAAAGGGAGACCGTGTTGGTGCCAGAGAGGGACGGAGGGAGACTGTTTTGGTGCCAGTGAGGGACTGAGGGAGACAGTGTTGGTGCCAGTGAGGGGCAGAGGGAGACAGTGGTGGTGCCAGAGAGGGACGGAGGGAGACAGTTTTGGTGCCAGTGAGGGACTGAGGGAGACAGTGTTGGTGCCAGTGTGGGGCAGAGGGAGACAATGTTGCAGCCAGTGAGGGGCTGAGAGAGAGACAGTGTAGGTGCCAGTGAGGAGCTGAGAGAGAGACAGTGTTGGTGCCAGTGAGGGGTAGAGAGAGAGACAGTGTTGGTGCCAGTGAGGGGTTGCGTGAGATAGTGTTGGGGCCCGTGGGACGCTCAGGGAGGCAGTGTTGGTGCCCGTGAGGGGCAGAAGGGGGCAGTGCTGGTGCCAGTGAGGGGCTGAGGGAGACAGTGTGTGTGCCAGTTTGAGGCTGAGGGAGACAGTGTTGGTGTCAGTGAGAGGCTGTGGGGGACATTGTTGTGGCCAGTGAGGGGATGAGGATTCAGTGTTGGTGCCAGTGATGGGATGAGAGAGATCGTGTTGGTGCCAGTGAGGTGACAGTGTGACAGTGTTGGTGTCAGTGAGAGGCTGAGGGAGACAGAGTGTGTGCCAGTGTGAGGCTGAGGGAGACAGTGTTGGTATCAGTGAGGGGCTGAGGGAGACAGTGTCGGTGCCACTGAGGGGCAGAGGGAGACAGTGTTGGTGCCAGTGAGGGATGGATGGAGACAGTGTTGGTGCCAGTGGGGGGCAGATGAAGACAGTGTTGGTGCCACTGAGGGGCTGAGGGAGACAGTGATGGTGCCAGTGAGGAGCTGAGGGAGAGTGTTGGTGCCATATTGGGGCCGAGGGAGACAGTGTTGGTGCCAGTGAGGGGAGAGGGAGACAGTGTTGGTGTCAGTGAGAGGCTGAGGGAGACAGTGTTGGTGCCAGTGAGGGGAGAGTGAGACAGTGTTGGTGCCGGTGCGGGGCTGAGGGAGACAATGTCAGTGTCCGTGAGGGGCAGATGGAGACAGTGTTCGTGCCACTGAGGGTCTGAGGGAGACAGTGTCGGTGCCAGCGTGGGTCTTAGGGAGACACCTTTGGTCCCACTGAGGGGCAGAGGGAGACAGTGTTTGTGCCAGTGAGGGGCTAAGAGAGAGACAGTGTTGGTGCCAGTGAGGGGCAGAGGGAGACAGGATTGGTGCCAGTGAGGGATGGATGGAGACAGTGTTGGTGCCAGTGGGGGGCAGATGAAGACAGTGTTGGTGCCACTGAGGGGCAGAGTGAGACAGTGTTGCGGCCAGTGAGGGGCTGAGGGAGACAGTGATGGTGCCAGTGAGGGATAGAGGGAGACAGTGTTGGTGCCAGTGTGGGGCTGAGGCAGACAGTGTCAGGGCCAGTGAGGGGGCTGTGGGAGACAGTGTTGGTGCCAGTGAGGGGAGAGGGAGACAGTGTTTGTGTCAGTGAGAGGCTGTGGGAGACAGTGTTGGTGCCAGTGAGGGGAGAGGGAGACAGTGTTGGTGCCGGTGCGGGGCTGAGGGAGACAATGTCAGTGTCCGTGAGGGGCAGATGGAGACAGTGTTCGTGCCACTGAGGGTCTGAGGGAGACAGTGTTGGTGCCAGTGAGGGATGGAGGGAGACAGTGTTGGTGCCAGTGAGGGATGGAGGGAGACAGTGTTGGTGCCAGTGAGGGATGGATGGAGACAGTGTTGGTGCCAGTGTGGGTCTGAGGGAGACAGTTCCAGGGCCAGTGAGGGGCAGAGGGAGACAGTGTTGGTGACACTGAGGGGCAGAGGGAGACAGTGTTGGCGCCAGTGAGGGATGGAGGGAGACAGTGTTGGTGCCAGTGAGGGATGGATGGAGACAGTGTTGGTGCCAGTGTGGGGCTGAGGGAGACAGTTCCAGGGCCAGTGACGGGCAGAGGCAGACAGTGTTGGTGACACTGAGGGGCAGAGGGAGACAGTGTTGGCGCCAGTGAGGGGCTGAGGGAGACAGTGTTGGTGCCAGTGAGGGGCTGAGGGATACAGTGTTGGTGCCAGCGTGGGTCTGCGGGAGACCCTGTTGGTGCCACTGAGGGGCAGAGGGAGATAGTATTGGTGACAGAGAGGGGCAGAGGGAGACAGTGTCGGTGCCAGTGAGGGGCTGAGAGAGACAGTGATGGTGCCAGTGAGGGGCTGAGGGAGACAGTGTTGGTGCCAGTGGGGGGTTGCGTGAGAGAGTGTTGGGGCCAGTGGGGTGCTGAGGGAGACAGTGTTGGTGCCCGTGAGGGGCAGAAGGGGCAGTGCTGGTGCCAGTGAGGGGCTGAGGGAGACAGTGTCAGTGCCAGTGAGAAGCTGAGGGAGACGTTGTTGTGGCCAGTGAGGGGATAAGGATTCAGTGTTGGTGCCAGTGATGGGATGAGAGAAATAGTTTTGGTGCCAGTGAGGGGACAGTGTGACAGTGTTGGTGCCAGTGAGGGACGGAGGGAGACAGTGATGGTGCCAGTGAGGGGCTGAGTGAGACAGTATTGGTGCCAGTGAGGGGCAGAGGGGACAGTGTTGGTGCCAGTGAGGGGCTGAGGGAGACAACTTTGGTGCCAGTGAGGGGCTGAGGGAAACAACTTTGGTGCCAGTGAGGGACAGAGGGAGACAGTGTTGGTGTCAGTGAGGGGCAGAGGGGGACAGTGTTGGTGCCAGTGAGGGGCAGAGGGGGACAGTGTTGGTGCCAGTGAGGGGCTGAGGGAGACAGTGTTGGTGCCAATGAGGTGCTGTGGGAGACCGTGTTGGTGCCAGTGAGGGGCAGAGGGGGACAGTGTTGGTGCCAGTGAGGGGCAGAGGGGGACAGTTTTGGTGCCAGTGAGGGGCTCAGGGAGACAGTGTCAGTGCAAGTGAGAGGCTGAAGGAGACGGTGTCAGGGTCAGTGAGAGGCTGAGGGAGACAGTGTCAGTGCCAGTGAGGGGCAGAGGGAGAGAGTGTCAGTGCCAGTGAGGGGCTGAGGGAGACAGTGTCAGTGCCAGTGAGGGGCTGAGGGAGACAGTGATGGTGCCAGTGAGGGGCAGAGGGAGACAGTGTTGGTGCCAGTGTGAGGCTGAGGGAGGCAGTGACGGTGCCAGTGAGGCGCTGAGGGAAACAGTGTCGGTGCCAGTGAGGGGCAGAGGGAGAGTGTTGGTGCCATTGTGGGGCAGAGGGAAACAGTGTTGGTGCCAGTGAGACGCTGAGAGAGACAGTGTTGGTGCCCGTGAGGGGCAGAGTGGGGCAGTGCTGGTGCCAGTGAGGGGCTGAGGGAGACAGTGTCAGTGCCAGTGGGAGGCTGAGGGAGATGTTGTTGGGGTCATTGAGAGGCTGAGGGGGACATTGTTGTGGTCAGTGATGGGATGAGAGAGATAGTGTTGGTGCCAGTGAGGGGACAGTGTGACAGTGTTGGTGTCAGTGTGAGGCTGAGGGAGACAGTGTTGATATCAGTGAGGGGCAGAAGGAGACAGTGTCGGTGCCACTGAGGGGCAGAGGCAGACAGTGTTGGTGCCACTGAGGGGCAGAGGGAGACAGTGTTGGTTCCAGTGTGGGGCTAAGGGAGACAGTGTTGGTGCCAGTGAGGGTGACAGTGTTGGTGCCAGTGAGGGGCTGACGGAGACAGTGACAGTGACAGTGAGGAGCAAAGGGGACAGTGTTGGTGCCAGTGAGAGGCTGAGGGAGACAGTGCTGGTGCCAGTGAGGGGCAGAGGGGGCAGTGTTGGTGCCAGTGAGGGGCTGAGGGAGACAGTGTCATTGCCAGTGAGAGGCTGAGGGAGACAACTTTGGTCCCACTGAGGGGCAGAGGGAGACAGTGTTGGTTCCAGTGTGGGGCTAAGGGAGACAGTGTTGGTGCCAGTGAGGGTGACAGTGTTGGTGCCAGTGAGGGGCTGACGGAGACAGTGTCAGTGACAGTGAGGAGCAAAGGGGACAGTGTTGGTGCCAGTGAGAGGCTGAGGGAGACAGTGCTGGTGCCAGTGAGGGGCAGAGGGGGCAGTGTTGGTGCCAGTGAGGGGCTGAGGGAGACAGTGTCATTGCCAGTGAGAGGCTGAGGGAGACGGTGACGGGGTCAGTGAGAGGATGAGGGGGACTGTGTTGGGGCCAGTGATGGGTTGAGGATTCAGTGTTGGTGCTAGTGAGGGGATAAGGGAGACAGTGTTGGTGCCAGTGTGGGGCTGAGGGAGACAGTGTCAGTGCCAGTGAGGGGCAGAGGGTGACAGTGTTGGTGCCAGTGAGGGGCTGACGGAGACAGTGTCAGTGCCAGTGAGGGGCAGAGGGGACAGTGTTGGTGCCAGTGAGGGGCTGACGGAGACGGTGTTGGTGCCAGTGAGGGGCAGAGGGTGACAGTGTTGGTGCCAGTGAGGGGCAGCGGGGGGCAGTGTTGGTGCCAGTGAGGGGCTGAGGGGGACCGTGTTGGGGCCAGTGAAGGGTTGAGGATTCAGTGTTGGTGCCAGTGAGGGGATAAGGGAGACAGTGTTGGTGCCAGTGAGGGTAGAGGATGACAGTTTCAGTGCCAGTTAGTGCAGAGGGAGACAGTGTTGGTGCCACAGAGGGGCTGAGGGAGACAGTGTCGGTGCAGTGAGGGGCTGAGAGAGACAGTGTTGGTGCAGTGAGGGGCTGAGAGAGACAGTGTTGGTGCCAGTGAGGGACAGAGGGAGACAGTGTTGGTGCCAGTGAGGGACTGAGGGAGACAGTGTCAGTGTACGTCTGAGGCTGTGGGAGGCTAGAGAAGGTGCCAGTCAGGGGCTGAGGAAAACAGTGTTGCTTCCAGTGAGAGGCTGATTGAGAGAGTGTTGGTGCCAGTGAGGGGCAGTGTGAGACAGTGTTGGTGTGAGGCTGAGGGAGACAGTGTAGGTGGCAGTGAGAGGCTGAGAGAGAGACAGTGTTGGTCCCACTAAGGGACTTCGGGAGACAGTGTTGGTGCCAGTGAGGGGCTGAAGAGACAGTGTTGGTGCCAGTGAGGGACTGAGGGAGACAGTGTTGGTCCAGTGCGGGACTGAGGGAGACAGTGTCAGTGTTAGTCTGAGGCTGTGGGAGGCAGAGAAGGTGCCAGTCAGGGGCTGAGGAAAACACTGTTGGTTCCAGTGAGAGGCTGATTGAGAGAGTGTTGGTGCCAGTGAGGGGCAGTGTGAGACAGTGTTGGTGTGAGGCTGAGGGAGACAGTGTAGGTGGCAGTGAGGGGCTGAGAGAGAGACAGTGTTGGTCCCACTAAGGGGCTTCGGGAGACAGTGTTGGTGCCAGTGAGGGGCTGAAGAGACAGTGTTTGTGCCAGTGAGAGGCTGATTGAGAGAGTGTTGGTGCCAGTGAGGGGCAGTGTGAGACAGTGTTGGTGTGAGGCTGAGGGAGACAGTGTAGTTGCCAGTGAGGGGCTGAGAGAGAGACAGTCTTGGTCCCACTAAGGGGCTTCGGGAGACAATTTTTGGTGCCAGTGAGGGGCTGAAGAGACAGTGTTGGTGCCAGTGAGAGGCTGAGTGAGAGAGTGTCGGTGCTACTGAGGGGCCGAGGGAGACAGTGTTGATGTTGGTGTGAGGCTGAGGGAGACAGTGTAGGTGCCAGTGAGGGGCTGAGAGAGAGACAGTGTTGGTGCCAGTGAGGGGCAGAGGGAGACATTGTTGGTGCCAGTGAGGGGCTGTGGGAGACAGTGTTGGTGCCACTGAGGGGCAGAGGGAGACAGTGTTGGTGCCAGTGAGAAGCAGAGGGAGACAGTGTTGGTGCCAGTGAGGTGCAGAGGGAGACAGTGTTGGTGCCAGTGAGGGTCAGAGGGAGACAGTGTTGGTGCCAATGAGTGACGGAGGGAGACAGTGTTGGTGCTAGTGAGGGGCAGAGGGAGACAATGTTGGTGCCAGTGAGGGGCAGAGGAAGACAGTGTTGGTGCCAGTGAGAAGCTGAGGGAGACGTTGTTGTGGCCAGTGAGGGGATAAGGATTCAGTGTTGGTGCCAGTGATGGGATGAGAGAAATAGTGTTGGTGCCAGTGAGGGGACAGTGTGACAGTGTTGGTGTCAGTAAGGGGCTGTGGGAGACAGTGTTGGTGCCACTGCGGGGCAGAGGGAGACAGTGTTGGTGCCAGTGAGAAGCAGAGGGAGACAGTGTTGGTGCCAGTGAGGTGCAGAGGGAGACAGTGTTGGTGCCAGTGAGGGGCAGAGGGAGACAGTGTAGGTGCCAGTGAGGGACGGAGGGAGACAGTGAAGGTGCCAGTGAGGGGCAGAGTGAGACAGTGTTGGTGTCAGTGAGGGGCAGAGGGGGACAGTGTTGGTGCCAGTGAGGGGCAGAGGGGGACAGTGTTGGTGCCAGTGAGGTGCTGTGGGAGACAGTGTCAGTGCAAGTGAGAGGCTGAAGGAGACGGTGTCAGGGTCAGTGAGAGGCTGATGGAGACAGTGTCAGTGCCAGTGAGGGGCTGAGGGAGACAGTGTCAGTGCCAGTGAGGGGCTGAGGGAGACAGTGTCAGTGCCAGTAAGGGGCAGAGGAAGACAGTGTTGGTGCCAGTGAGGGGCTGTGGGAGACAGTATTGGTGCCAGTGAGGGGCTGTGGGAGACAGTGTTGGTGCCAGCGTGGATCGGAGGGAGACAGTGTTGGTGTCAGTGAGTGACGGAGGGAGACAGTGTTGGTGCTAGTGAGGGGCAGAGGGAGACAGTGTTGGTGCCAGTGAGGGGCAGAGGAAGACAGTGTTGGTGCCAGTGAGGGGCTGTGGGAGACAGTATTGGTGCCAGTGAGGGGCTGAGGGAGACAGTAGTGGTGCCAGCGTGGATCGGAGGGAGACAGTGTTGGTGTCAGTGCGGGGTTGCATGAGAGAGTGTTGGGGCCAGTGGGGTGCTGAGGGAGAAGGTGGTGGTGCCCGAGAGGGGCAGATGGGGCAGTGCTGGTGCCAGTGAGGGGCTGAGGGAGACAGTGTCAGTGCCAGTGAGAGGCTGAGGGGGACATTGTTGTGGCCAGTGAGGGGATAAGGGAGATAGTGTTGGTGCCAGTGAGGGGACAGTGTGACAGTGTTGGTGTCAGTGAGAGGCTGAGGGAGACAGTGTGTGTGCCAGTTTGAGGCTGAGGGAGACAGTGTTCTTATCAGTGAGGGGCTCAGAGAGACAGTGTCGGTGCCAGTGAGTGACGGAGGGAGACGGTGTTGGTGCCAGTGAGGGGCAGAGGAAGACAGTGTTGGTGCCACTGAGGGGCAGAGGGAGACAGTGTTGGTGCCAGTGAGGGGCAGAGGAAGACAGTGTTGGTGCCACTGTGGGGCAAAGGGAGACAGTGTCAGTGCCAGTGAGGGGCTGAGGGAGACAGTGTTTGTGCCAGTAAGGAGCTGAGCGAGACAGTGGTGGTGCCAGTGAGGGGCAGAGGGAGAGTGTCGGTGCCATAGTGGGGCTGAGGGAGACAATGTTGGTGCCAGTGTGGGGCTGAGGCAGACAGTGTCAGTCCCAGTGAGAGGCTGAGGGGGACTGTGTTGGGGCCAGTGATGGGTTGAGGATTCAGTGTTGGTGCCAGTGAGGGGATAAGGGAGACAGTGTTGGTGCCAGTGTAGGGCTGAGGGAGCCAGTGTAGGTGCCAGTGAGGGGGCAGAGGGAGACAGTGTTGGTGCCAGAGAGGGGCTGAGGGAGACAGTGTCAGTGCCAGTGAGGGGCAGAGGGGACAGTGTTGGTGCCAGTGAGGGGCTGACGGAGACGGTGTTGGTGCCAGTGAGGGGCAGAGGGTGACAGTGTTGGTGCCAGTGAGGGGCAGAGGAAGACAGTGTTGGTGCCACTGAGGGGCAGAGGGAGACAGTGTTGGTGCCAGTGAGGGGCAGAGGAAGACAGTGTTGGTGCCAGTGAGGGGCGGAGGGAGACAGAGTTGGTGCCACTGAGGGGCAGAGGGAGACAGTGTTGGTGCCACTGAGGGGCCAAGGTAGACAGTGTCGGTACCAGCGTGGGTCTGAGGGAGACAACTTTGGTCCCACTGAGGGCCAGAGGGAGACAGTGTTTGTGCCAGTAAGGGGCTGAGAGAGACAGTGGTGGTGCCAGTGAGGGGCAGAGGGAGAGTGTCGGTGCCATAGTGGGGCTGAGGGAGACAATGTTGGTGCCAGTGTGGGGCTGAGGCAGACAGTGTCAGGGCCAGTGAGGGGGCAGAGGGAGACAGTGTTGGTGCCAGTGAGGGGAGAGGGTGACAGTGTTGGTGTCAGTGAGAGGCTGAGGGAGACAGTGTTGGTGCCAGTGAGGGTAGAGGGTGACAGTGTTGGTGTCAGTGAGAGGCTGAGGGAGACAGTGTCCTTGCCAGTGAGAGGCTGAGGGAGGCGGTGACGGGGTCAGTGAGAGGATGAGAGGGACTGTGTTGGGGCCAGTGAAGGGTTGAGGATTCAGTGTTGGTGCCAGTGAGGGGATAAGGGAGACAGTGTTGGTGCCAGTGTGGGGCTGAGGGAGACAGTGTCAGTGCCAGTGAAGGGCAGAGGGTAACAGTGTTGGTGCCAGTGAGGGGCTGACGGAGACAGTGTCAGTGCCAGTGAAGGGCAGAGGGTAACAGTGTTGGTATCAGTGAGGGGCAGAGGGTGACAGTGTTGGTGCCAGTGTGGGGCAGAGGTGGCAGTGTTGGTGCCAGTCAGGGGCAGAGGGAGACAGTGTCCTTGCCAGTGAGAGGCTGAGGGAGGCGGTGACGGGGTCAGTGAGAGGATGAGAGGGACTGTGTTGGGGCCAGTGAAGGGTTGAGGATTCAGTGTTGGTGCCAGTGAGGGGATAAGGGAGACAGTGTTGGTGCCAGTGTGGGGCTGAGGGAGACAGTGTCAGTGCCAGTGAAGGGCAGAGGGTAACAGTGTTGGTGCCAGTGAGGGGCTGACGGAGACAGTGTCAGTGCCAGTGAAGGGCAGAGGGTAACAGTGTTGGTATCAGTGAGGGGCAGAGGGTGACAGTGTTGGTGCCAGTGTGGGGCAGAGGTGGCAGTGTTGGTGCCAGTCAGGGGCAGAGGGAGACAGTGTCAGTGCCAGTGAGAGGCTGAGGAAGACAGTGTTGGTGCCACGGAGGGGCAGAGGGAGACAGTGTTGGTGCCAGTGAGGGGCAGAGGAAGACAGTGTTGGTGCCACTGTGGGGCAAAGGGAGACAGTGTTGTGGCCCGTGAGGGGCTGAGGGAGACAGTGTCCGTGCCAGCGTGGGTCTGAGGGAGACAACTTTGGTCCCACTGAGGGCCAGAGGGAGACAGTGTTTGTGCCAGTAAGGGGCTGAGAGAGACAGTGGTGGTGCCAGTGAGGGGCAGAGGGAGAGTGTTGGTGCCATAGTGGGGCTGAGGGAGACAATGTTGGTGCCAGTGTGGGGCTGAGACAGACAGTGTCAGGGCCAGTGAGGGGGCAGAGGGAGACAGTGTTGGTGCCAGTGAGGGGATAAGGGAGACAATGTTGGTGCCAGTGTGGGGCTGAGGGAGACAGTGTCAGTGCCAGTGAGGGGCAGAGGGTAACAGTGTTGGTGCCAGTGAGGGGCTGACGGAGACAGTGTCAGTGCCAGTGAGGGGCAGAGGGAGACAGTGTTGGTGCCAGTGAGGGGCTGATGGAGACGGTGTTGGTGCCAGTGAGGGGCAGAGGGTGACAGTGTTGGTGCCACTGAGGGGCAGAGGGAGACAGTGTTGGTGCCAGTGAGGGGCAGAGGAAGACAGTGTTGGTGCCCCTGTGGTTCAAAGGAGGACAGTGTTGGTGCCAGTGAGGGGCTGAGGGAGACAGTGTCGGTGCCAGCGTGGGTCTGAGGGAGACAACTTTGGTCCCACTGAGGGCCAGAGGGAGACAGTGTTTGTGCCAGTAAGGGGCTGAGAGAGACAGTGGTGGTGCCAGTGAGGGGCAGAGGGAGAGTGTCGGTGCCATAGTGGGGCTGAGGGAGACAATGTTGGTGCCAGTGTGGGGCTGAGGCAGACAGTGTCAGGGCCAGTGAGGGTGCAGAGGGAGACAGTGTTGGTGCCAGTGAGGGGAGAGGGTGACAGTGTTGGTGTCAGTGAGGGGCAGAGGGGGACAGTGTTGGTGCCAGTGAGGGGCTGAGGGAGACAGTGTCAGTGCCAGTGAGAGGCTGAGGGTGGCGGTGACGGGGTCAGTGAGAGGATGAGAGGGACTGTGTTGGGGCCAGTGATGGGTTGAGGATTCAGTGTTGGTGCCAGTGAGGGGATAAGGGAGACAGTGTTGGTGCCAGTGTGGGGCTGAGGGAGACAGTGTCAGTGCCAGTGAGGGGCAGAGGGTAACAGTGTTGGTGCCAGTGAGGGGATAAGGGAGACAGTGTTGGTGCCAGTGTGGGGCTGAGGGAGACAGTGTCAGTGCCAGGGAGGGGCAGAGGGTAACAGTGTTGGTGCCAGTGAGGGGCTGATGGAGACAGAGTCAGTGCCAGTGAGGGGCAGTGGGGACAGTGTTGGTGCCAGTGAGGGGCTGACGGAGACGGTGTTAGTGCCAGTGAGGGGCAGAGGGTGACAGTGTTTGTGCCAGTAAGGGCCAGAGGGGGCAGTGTTGGTGCCAGTGAGGGGCTGAGCGAGACAGTGGTGGTGCCAGTGAGGGGCAGAGGGAGAGTGTCGGTGCCATAGTGGGGCTGAGGGAAACAATTCTGGTGCCAGTGTGGGGCTGAGGCAGACAGTGTCAGGGCCAGTGAGGGGGCAGAGGGAGACAGAGTTGGTGCCAGTGAGGGGAGAGGGTGACAGTGTTGGTGTCAGTGAGAGGCTGAGGGAGACAGTGCTGGTGCCAGTGAGGGGCAGAGGGGGCAGTGTTGGTGCCAGTGAGGGGCTGAGGGAGACAGTGTCAGTCCCAGTGAGAGGCTGAGGGAGATGGTGACGGGGTCAGTGAGAGGATGAGGGGGACTGTGTTGGGGCCAGTGATGGGTTGAGGATTCAGTGTTGGTGCCAGTGAGGGGATAAGGGAGACAGTGTTGGTGCCAGTGTGGGGCTGAGGGAGCCAGTGTAGGTGCCAGTGAGGGGGCAGAGGGAGACAGTGTTGGTGCCAGTGAGGGGCTGAGGGAGACAGTGTCAGTGCCAGTGAGGGGCAGAGGGTAACAGTGTTGGTGCCAATGAGGGGATAAGGGAGACAGTGTTGGTGCCAGTGTGGGGCTGAGGGAGACAGTGTCAGTGCCAGTGAGGGGCAGAGGGTAACAGTGTTGGTGCCAGTGAGGGGCTGACGGAGAAAGTGCCAGTGCCAGTGAGGGACAGATGGGACAGTGTCAGTGCCAGTGAGGGGCTGATGGAAACGGTGTTGGTGCCAGTGAGGGGCAGAGAGTGACAGTGATGGTGCCAGTGAGGGGCAGAGGAAGACAATGTTGGTGCCACTGAGGGGCAGAGGGAGACAGTGTTGGTGCCAGTGAGGGGCAGAGGGTGACAGTGTTGGTGCCAGTGTGGGGCTGAGGGAGACAGTGTCAGTGCCAGTGAGGGGCAGAGGGTAACAGTGTTGGTGCCAGTGAGGGGCTGACGGAGACAGTGTCAGTGCCAGTGAGGGGCTGACGGAGACAGTGTTGGTGCCAGTGAGGGGCTGATGGAGACGGTGTTGGTGCCAGTGAGGGGCAGAGGGTGACAGTGTTGGTGCCACTGAGGGGCAGAGGGAGACAGTGTTGGTGCCAGTGAGGGGCAGAGGAAGACAGTGTTGGTGCCCCTGTGGTTCAAAGGAGGACAGTGTTGGTGCCAGTGAGGGGCTGAGGGAGACAGTGTCGGTGCCAGCGTGGGTCTGAGGGAGACAACTTTGGTCCCACTGAGGGGCAGAGGGAGACAGTGTTTGTGCCAGTAAGGGGCTGAGAGAGACAGTGGTGGTGCCAGTGAGGGGCAGAGGGAGAGTGTCGGTGCCATAGTGGGGCTGAGGGAGACAATGTTGGTGCCAGTGTGGGGCTGAGGCAGACAGTGTCAGGGCCAGTGAGGGGGCGGTGGGAGACAGTGTCAGTGCCAGTGAGAGGCTGAGGGAGGCGGTGACGGGGTCAGTGAGAGGATGAGAGGGACTGTGTTGGTGCCAGTGAGGGGCAGAGGGTGACAGTGTTGGTGCCAGTGTGGGGCTGAGGGAGACAGTGTCAGTGCCAGTGAAGGGCAGAGGGTAACAGTTTTTGTGCCAGTGAGGGTCTGATGGAGACAGTGTCAGTGCCAGTGAGGGGCAGAGGGGACAGTGTTGGTGCCAGTGAGGGGCTGACGGAGACGGTGTTGGTGCCAGTGAGGGGCAGAGGGTGACAGTGTCAGTGCCAGTGAGGGGCAGAGGGTAACAGTGTTGGTGCCAGTGAGGGGCTGACGGAGACAGTGTCAGTGCCAGTGAGGGACAGAGGGAGACAGTGTTGGTGCCAGTGAGGGGCTGACGGAGACGGTGTTGGTGCCAGTGAGGGGCAGAGGGTGACAGTGTTGGTGCCACTGAGGGGCAGAGGGACACAGTGTTGGTGCCAGTGAGGGGCAGAGGAAGACAGTGTTGGTGCCAGTGAGGGGCAGAGGGTAACAGTGTTGGTGCCAGTGTGGGGCTGAGGGAGACAGTGTCAGTGCCAGTGAGAGGCAGAGGGTAACAGTGTTGGTGCCAATGAGGGGATAAGGGAGACAGTGTTGGTGCCAGTGTGGGGCTGAGGGAGACAGTGTCAGTGCCAGTGAGGGGCAGAGGGTAACAGTGTTGGTGCCAGTGAGGGGCTGACGGAGAAAGTGCCAGTGCCAGTGAGGGACAGATGGGACAGTGTCAGTGCCAGTGAGGGGCTGATGGAGACGGTGTTGGTGCCAGTGAGGGGCAGAGGGTGACAGTGTTGGTGCCAGTGAGGGGCAGAGGGTGACAGTGTTGGTGCCAGTGTGGGGCAGAGGAAGACAGTGTTGGTGCCACTGAGGGGCAGAGGGAGACAGTGTTGGTGCCAGTGAGGGGCAGAGGGTGACAGTGTTGGTGCCAGTGTGGGGCAGAGGAAGACAGTGTTGGTGCCACTGAGGGGCAGAGGGAGACAGTGTTGCGGCCAGTGAGGGGCTGAGGGAGACAGTGTCGGTGCAGGTGAGGGGCTGAGGGAGACAGTGTCGGTGCCAGCGTGGGTCTGAGGGAGACAACTTTGGTCCCACTGAGGGCCAGAGGGAGACAGTGTTTGTGCCAGTAAGGGGCTGAGAGAGACAGTGGTGGTGCCAGTGAGGGGCAGAGGGAGAGTTTCGCTGCCATAGTGGGGCTGAGGGAGACAATGTTGGTGCCAGTGTGGGGCTGAGGCAGACAGTGTCAGGGCCAGTGAGGGGCAGAGGGGACAGTGTTGGTGCCAGTGAGGGGCAGAGGGGGCAGTGTTGGTGCCAGTGAGGGGCAGAGGGAGACAGTGTTGGTGCCAGTGAGGGGCAGAGGAAGACAGTGTTGGTACCACTGTGGGGAAAAGGAAGACAGTATTGCGGCCAGTGAGGGGCTGAGGGAGGCGGTGACGGGGTCAGTGAGAGGATGAGAGGGACTGTGTTGGGGCCAGTGATGGGTTGAGGATTCAATGTTGGTGCCAGTGAGGGGATAAGGGAGACAGTGTTGGTGCCAGTGAGGGGCTGAGGGAGACAGTGTCAGTGCCAGTGAAGGGCAGAGGGTAACAGTGATGGTGCCAGTGAGGGTCTGACGGAGACAGTGTTGGTGCCAGTGAGGGGCAGAGGGGGCAGTGTTGGTGCCAGTGAGGGGCAGAGGGGGCAGTGTTGGTGCCAGTGAGGCGCAGAGGGAGACAGTGTTATTGCCAGTGAGGGGCAGAGGAAGACAGTGTTGGTGCCACTGTGGGGCAAAGGGAGACAGTATTGCGGCCAGTGAGGGGCTGAGGGAGACAGTGTTGGTGCCAGCGTGGGTCTGAGGGAGACAACTTTGGTCCCACTGAGGGCCAGAGGGAGTCAGTGTTTGTGCCAGTAAGGGGCTGAGAGAGACAGTGGTGGTGCCAGTGAGGGGCAGAGGGAGAGTGTCGGTGCCATAGTGGGGCTGAGGGAGACAATGTTGGTGCCAGTGTGGGGCTGAGGCAGACAGTGTCAGGGCCAGTGAGGGGGCAGAGGGAGACAGTGTTGGTGCCAGTGAGGGGAGAGGGTGACAGTGTTGGTGTCAGTGAGAGGCTGAGGGAGACAGTGTTAGTGCCAGTGGGGGGCAGAGGGGGCAGTGTTGGTGCCAGTGAGGGGCTGACGGAGACGGTGTTGGTGCCAGTGAGGGGCAGAGGGTGACAGTGTTGGTGCCAGTGAGGGGCAGAGGGGGCAGTGTTGGTGCCAGTGAGGGGCAGAGGGAGACAGTGTCAGTGCCAGTGAGAGGCTGAGGGACACGGTGTCGGGGTCAGTGAGAGGCTGAGGGGGACCGTGTTGGGGCCAGTGAGGGGCAGAGGAAGACAGTGTTGGTGCCACTGTGGGGCAAAGGGAGACAGTGTTGCGGCCAGTGAGGGGCAGAGGGAGACAGTGTCCGTGCCAGCGTGGGTCTGAGGGAGACAACTTTGGTCCCACTGAGGGCCAGAGGGAGACAGTGTTTGTGCCAGTAAGGGGCTGAGAGAGACAGTGGTGGTGCCAGTGAGGGGCAGAGGGAGAGTGTCAGTGCCAAAGTGGGGCTGAGGGAGACAATGTTGGTGCCAGTGTGGGGCTGAGGCAGACAGTGTCAGGGCCAGTGAGGGGGCAGAGGGAGACAGTGTTGGTGCCAGTGAGGGGAGAGGGTGACAGTGTTGGTGTCAGTGAGAGGCTGAGGGAGACAGTGTTAGTGCCAGTGGGGGGCAGAGGGTGCAGTGTTGGTGTCAGTGAGGGGCTGAGGGAGACAGTGTCATTGCCAGTGAGAGGCTGAGGGTGGCGGTGACGGGGTCAGTGAGAGGATGAGAGGGACTGTGTTGGGGCCAGTGATGGGTTGAGGATTCAGTGTTGGTGCCAGTGAGGGGATAAGGGAGACAGTGTTGGTGCCAGTGTGGGGCTGAGGGAGACAGTGTCAGTGCCAGTGAGGGGCAGAGGGTAACAGTGTTGGTGCCAGTGAGGGGATAAGGGAGACAGTGTTGGTGCCAGTGTGGGGCTGAGGGAGACAGTGTCAGTGCCAGGGAGGGGCAGAGGGTAACAGTGTTGGTGCCAGTGAGGGGCTGATGGAGACAGAGTCAGTGCCAGTGAGGGGCAGAGGGGACAGTGTTGGTGCCAGTGAGGGGCTGACGGAGACGGTGTTAGTGCCAGTGAGGGGCAGAGGGTGACAGTGTTTGTGCCAGTAAGGGCCAGAGGGGGCAGTGTTGGTGCCAGTGAGGGGCTGAGCGAGACAGTGGTGGTGCCAGTGAGGGGCAGAGGGAGAGTGTCGGTGCCATAGTGGGGCTGAGGGAAACAATTCTGGTGCCAGTGTGGGGCTGAGGCAGACAGTGTCAGGGCCAGTGAGGGGGCAGAGGGAGACAGAGTTGGTGCCAGTGAGGGGAGAGGGTGACAGTGTTGGTGTCAGTGAGAGGCTGAGGGAGACAGTGCTGGTGCCAGTGAGGGGCAGAGGGGGCAGTGTTGGTGCCAGTGAGGGGCTGAGGGAGACAGTGTCAGTCCCAGTGAGAGGCTGAGGGAGATGGTGACGGGGTCAGTGAGAGGATGAGGGGGACTGTGTTGGGGCCAGTGATGGGTTGAGGATTCAGTGTTGGTGCCAGTGAGGGGATAAGGGAGACAGTGTTGGTGCCAGTGTGGGGCTGAGGGAGCCAGTGTAGGTGCCAGTGAGGGGGCAGAGGGAGACAGTGTTGGTGCCAGTGAGGGGCTGAGGGAGACAGTGTCAGTGCCAGTGAGGGGCAGAGGGACAGTGTTGGTGCCAGTGAGGGGCTGATGGAGACGGTGTTGGTGCCAGAGAGGGGCAGAGGGTGACAGTGTTGGTGCCCGTGAGGGGCAGAGGAAGACAATGTTGGTGCCACTGGGGGGCAGAGGGAGACAGTGTTGGTGCCAGTGAGGGGCAGAGGGTGACAGTGTTGGTGCCAGTGTGGGGCAGAGGAAGACAGTGTTGGTGCCACTGAGGGGCAGAGGGAGACAGTGTTGTGGCCAGTGAGGGGCTGAGGGAGACAGTGTCGGTGCCAGTGAGGGGCTGAGGGAGACAGTGTCGGTGCCAGCGTGGGTCTGAGGGAGACAACTTTGGTCCCACTGAGGGCCAGAGGGAGACAGTGTTTGTGCCAGTAAGGGGCTGAGAGAGACAGTGGTGGTGCCAGTGAGGGGCAGAGGGAGAGTGTCGGTGCCATAGTGGGGCTGAGGGAGACAATGTTGGTGCCAGTGTGGGGCTGAGGCAGACAGTGTCAGGGCCAGTGAGGGGGCGGTGGGAGACAGTGTCAGTGCCAGTGAGAGGCTGAGGGAGGCGGTGACGGGGTCAGTGAGAGGATGAGAGGGACTGTGTCGGTGCCAGTGAGGGGCAGAGGGTGACAGTGTTGGTGCCAGTGTGGGGCTGAGGGAGACAGTGTCAGTGCCAGTGAAGGGCAGAGGGTAACAGTTTTTGTGCCAGTGAGGGTCTGATGGAGACAGTGTCAGAGCCAGTGAGGGGCAGAGGGGACAGTGTTGGTGCCAGTGAGGGGCTGACGGAGATGGTGTTGGTGCCAGTGAGGGGCAGAGGGTGACAGTGTCAGTGCCAGTGAGGGGCAGAGGGTAACAGTGTTGGTGCCAGTGAGGGGCTGACGGAGACAGTGTCAGTGCCAGTGAGGGACAGAGGGAGACAGTGTTGGTGCCAGTGAGGGGCTGACGGAGACGGTGTTGGTGCCAGTGAGGGGCAGAGGGTGACAGTGTTGGTGCCACTGAGGGGCAGAGGGACACAGTGTTGGTGCCAGTGAGGGGCAGAGGAAGACAGTGTTGGTGCCAGTGAGGGGCAGAGGGTAACAGTGTTGGTGCCAGTGTGGGGCTGAGGGAGACAGTGTCAGTGCCAGTGAGGGGCAGAGGGTAACAGTGTTGGTGCCAATGAGGGGATAAGGGAGACAGTGTTGGTGCCAGTGTGGGGCTGAGGGAGACAGTGTCAGTGCCAGTGAGGGGCAGAGGGTAACAGTGTTGGTGCCAGTGAGGGGCTGACGGAGAAAGTGCCAGTGCCAGTGAGGGACAGATGGGACAGTGTCAGTGCCAGTGAGGGGCTGATGGAGACGGTGTTGGTGCCAGTGAGGGGCAGAGGGTGACAGTGTTGGTGCCAGTGAGGGGCAGAGGAAGACAATGTTGGTGCCACTGAGGGGCAGAGGGAGACAGTGTTGGTGCCAGTGAGGGGCAGAGGGTGACAGTGTTGGTGCCAGTGTGGGGCAGAGGAAGACAGTGTTGGTGCCACTGAGGGGCAGAGGGAGACAGTGTTGCGGCCAGTGAGGGGCTGAGGGAGACAGTGTCGGTGCAGGTGAGGGGCTGAGGGAGACAGTGTCGGTGCCAGCGTGGGTCTGAGGGAGACAACTTTGGTCCCACTGAGGGCCAGAGGGAGACAGTGTTTGTGCCAGTAAGGGGCTGAGAGAGACAGTGGTGGTGCCAGTGAGGGGCAGAGGGAGAGTTTCGCTGCCATAGTGGGGCTGAGGGAGACAATGTTGGTGCCAGTGTGGGGCTGAGGCAGACAGTGTCAGGGCCAGTGAGGGGCAGAGGGGACAGTGTTGGTGCCAGTGAGGGGCAGAGGGGGCAGTGTTGGTGCCAGTGAGGGGCAGAGGGAGACAGTGTTGGTGCCAGTGAGGGGCAGAGGAAGACAGTGTTGGTACCACTGTGGGGAAAAGGAAGACAGTATTGCGGCCAGTGAGGGGCTGAGGGAGGCGGTGACGGGGTCAGTGAGAGGATGAGAGAGACTGTGTTGGGGCCAGTGATGGGTTGAGGATTCAATGTTGGTGCCAGTGAGGGGATAAGGGAGACAGTGTTGGTGCCAGTGAGGGGCTGAGGGAGACAGTGTCAGTGCCAGTGAAGGGCAGAGGGTAACAGTGATGGTGCCAGTGAGGGTCTGACGGAGACACTGTCGGTGCCAGTGAGGGGCAGAGGGGGCAGTGTTGGTGCCAGTGAGGGGCAGAGGGGGCAGTGTTGGTGCCAGTGAGGGGCAGAGGGAGACAGTGTTATTGCCAGTGAGGGGCAGAGGAAGACAGTGTTGGTGCCACTGTGGGGCAAAGGGAGACAGTATTGCGGCCAGTGAGGGGCTGAGGGAGACAGTGTTGGTGCCAGCGTGGGTCTGAGGGAGACAACTTTGGTCCCACTGAGGGCCAGAGGGAGTCAGTGTTTGTGCCAGTAAGGGGCTGAGAGAGACAGTGGTGGTGCCAGTGAGGGGCAGAGGGAGAGTGTCGGTGCCATAGTGGGGCTGAGGGAGACAATGTTGGTGCCAGTGTGGGGCTGAGGCAGACAGTGTCAGGGCCAGTGAGGGGGCAGAGGGAGACAGTGTTGGTGCCAGTGAGGGGAGAGGGTGACAGTGTTGGTGTCAGTGAGAGGCTGAGGGAGACAGTGTTAGTGCCAGTGGGGGGCAGAGGGGGCAGTGTTGGTGCCAGTGAGGGGCTGACGGAGACGGTGTTGGTGCCAGTGAGGGGCAGAGGGTGACAGTGTTGGTGCCAGTGAGGGGCAGAGGGGGCAGTGTTGGTGCCAGTGAGGGGCAGAGGGAGACAGTGTCAGTGCCAGTGAGAGGCTGAGGGACACGGTGTCGGGGTCAGTGAGAGGCTGAGGGGGACCGTGTTGGGGCCAGTGAGGGGCAGAGGAAGACAGTGTTGGTGCCACTGTGGGGCAAAGGGAGACAGTGTTGCGGCCAGTGAGGGGCAGAGGGAGACAGTGTCCATGCCAGCGTGGGTCTGAGGGAGACAACTTTGGTCCCACTGAGGGCCAGAGGGAGACAGTGTTTGTGCCAGTAAGGGGCTGAGAGAGACAGTGGTGGTGCCAGTGAGGGGCAGAGGGAGAGTGTCAGTGCCAAAGTGGGGCTGAGGGAGACAATGTTGGTGCCAGTGTGGGGCTGAGGCAGACAGTGTCAGGGCCAGTGAGGGGGCAGAGGGAGACAGTGTTGGTGCCAGTGAGGGGAGAGGGTGACAGTGTTGGTGTCAGTGAGAGGCTGAGGGAGACAGTGTTAGTGCCAGTGGGGGGCAGAGGGTGCAGTGTTGGTGTCAGTGAGGGGCTGAGGGAGACAGTGTCATTGCCAGTGAGAGGCTGAGGGTGGCGGTGACGGGGTCAGTGAGAGGCTGAGGGGGACTGTGTTGGGGCCAGTGATGGGTTGAGGATTCAGTGTTGGTGCCAGTGAGGGGATAAGGGAGACAGTGTTGGTGCCAGTGTGGGGCTGAGGGAGACAGTGTCAGTGCCAGTGAGGGGCAGAGGGTAACAGTGTTGGTGCCAGTGAGGGGCTGACGGAGACAGTGTCAGTGCCAGTGAGGGACAGAGGGAGACAGTGTTGGTGCCAGTGAGGGGCTGACGGAGACGGTGTTGGTGCCAGTGAGGGGCAGAGGGTGACAGCGTTGGTGCCACTGAGGGGCAGAGGGAGACAGTGTTGGTGCCAGTGAGGGGCAGAGGAAGACAGTGTTGGTGCCAGTGAGGGGCAGAGGGTAACAGTGTTGGTACCAGTGAGGGGATAAGGGAGACAGTGTTGGTGCCAGTGTGGGGCTGAGGGAGACAGTGTCAGTGCCAGTGAGGGGCAGAGGGTAACAGTGTTGGTGCCAGTGAGGGGCTGACGGAGACAGTGTCAGTGCCAGTGAGGGGCAGAGGGGACAGTGCTGGTGCCAGTGAGGGGATAAGGGAGACAGTGTTGGTGCCAGTGAGGGGCAGAGGGTGACAGTGTTGGTGCCAGCGAGGGGCAGAGGCGGCAGTGTTGGTGCCAGTGAGGGGCTGAGGGAGACACTGTTGGTGCCAGTGAGAGGCTGAGGGAGATGGTGTCAGGGTCAGTGAGAGGCTGAGGGGGACCGTGTTGGGGCCAGTGATGGGTTGAGGATTCAGTGTTGGTGCCAGTGAGGGGAGAGGGTGACAGTGTCAGTGCCAGTTAGTGCAGAGGGAGACAGTGTTGGTGCAACAGAGGGGCTGAGGGAGACAGTGTCGGTGCATTGAGGGGCTGAGAGAGACAGTGATGGTGCCAGTGAGGGGCTGAGGGAGAGTGTTGGTGCCATTGAGACGCTGAGAGAGACAGTGTTGGTGCCAGTGAGGGGCTGAGGGAGACAGTGTTGGTGTCAGTGGGCGGTTGAGGGAGACAGTGTCAGTGTGAGGCTGAGTGAGACAGTGTTGGGGCCAGTGAGGGGCTGAGGGAGACAGTGTTGGTGCCAGTGAGGGACAGAGGGAGACAGTGTTGGTGCCAGTGAGAGGCTGAGGGAGACAGTGTTGGTGCCAGTGAGGGACTGAGGGAGACAGTGTTGGTCCAGTGAGGGACTGAGGGAGACAGTGTCGGTGTTAGTCTGAGGCTGTGGGAGGCAGAGAAGGTGCCAGTCAGGGGCTGAGGTAAACAGTGTTGGTTCCAGTGAGAGGCTGATTGAGAGAGTGTTGGTGCCAGTGAGGGGCAGTGTGAGACAGTGTTGGTGTGAGGCTGAGGGAGACAGTGTAGGCGGCAGTGAGGGGCTGAGAGAGAGACAGTGTTGGTCCCACTAAGGGGCTTCGGGAGACAGTGTTGGTGCAAGTGAGGGGCTGAAGAGACAGTGTTGGTGCCAGTGAGAGGCTGAGTGTGAGAGTGTCGGTGCTACTGAAGGGCCGAGGGAGACAGTGTTGATGTCGGTGTGAGGCTGAGGGAGACAGTGTTGGTGCCAGTGAGAGGCAGAGGGAGACAGTGTTGGTGCCAGTGAGGTGCAGATGGAGACAGTGTTGGTGCCAGAGAGGGACAGAGGGAGACAGTGTTGGTGCCAATGAGTGACGGAGGGAGACAGTGTTGGTGCCAGTGAGGGGCAGAGGAAGACAGTGTTGGTGCCACTGAGGGGCAGAGGGAGACAGTGTTGGTGCCACTGAGGGGCAGAGGAAGACAGTGTTGGTGCCCCTGTGGTTCAAAGGAGGACAGTGTTGGTGCCAGTGAGGGGCTGAGGGAGACAGTGTCGGTGCCAGCGTGGGTCTGAGGGAGACAACATTGGTCCCACTGAGGGGCAGATGGAGACTGTGTTTGTGCCAGTAAGGGGCTGAGAGAGACTGTGTTGGTGCCACTGAGGGGCAGAGGGAGACAGTGTCAAGGCCAGTGAGGGAGCAGTGGGAGACAATGTTGGTGCCAGTGAGGGGAGAGGGTGACAGTGTTGGTGTCAGTGAGAGGCTGAGGGAGACAGTGTTGGTGCCAGTGAGGGGCAGAGGGGGCAGTGTTGGTGCCAGTGAGGAGCTGACGGAGACGGTGTTGGTGCCATGAGGGGCTGACAGAGACGGTGTTGGTGCCAGTGAGGGGCTGAGGGAGACAGTGTTGGTGCCAGTGTGGGGCTGAGGGAGACAGTGTCAGTGCCAGTGAGGGGCAGAGGGTGACAGTGTTGGTGCCAGTGAGGGGCTGACGGAGACAGTGTCAGTGCCAGTGAGGGGCAGAGGGGACAGTGTTGGTGCCAGTGAGGGGCTGAGGGAGAGTGTTGGTGCCAATGAGGGGCTGACAGAGACGGTGTTGGTGCCAGTGAGGGGCTGAGGGAGACAGTGTCAGTGCCAGTTAGTGCACAGGGAGACAGTGATGGTGCCAGTGAGGGGCTGAGGGAGAGTGTTGGTGCAATTGAGACGCTGAGAGAGACAGTGTTGGTGCCAGTGAGGGGCTGAAGGAGACAGTGTTGGTGCCTGTGAGGGACAGAGGGAGACAGTGTTGGTGCCAGTGAGAGGCTGAGGGAGACAGTGATGGTGCCAGTGAGGGACTGAGGGAGACAGTGTTGGTCTAGTGAGGGACTGAGGGAGACAGTGTCAGTGTTAGTCTGAGGCTGTGGGAGGCAGAGAAGGTGCCAGTCAGGGGCTGAGGAAAACACTGTTGGTTCCAGTGAGAGGCTGATTGAGAGAGTGTTGGTGCCAGTGAGGGGCTGATTGAGAGAGTGTTGGTGCTACTGACGGGCAGTGTGAGACAGTGTTGGTGTGAGGCTGAGGGAGACAGTGTAGTTGTCAGTGAGTGGCTGAGAGAGAGACAGTCTTGGTCCCACAAAGGGGCTTCGGGAGACAGTGTTGGTGCCAGTGAGGGACTGAAAGAGACAGTGTTGGTGCCAGCGCGGGTCTGAGGGAGACAACTTTGGTGCCAGTGAGGGGCAGAGGGAGACAGTGTTGGTGCCAGTGAGGAGCTGAGGGAGAGTGTTGGTGCCATTGTGGGGCTGAGCGAGACAGTGTTGGTGCCAGTGAGAGGCTGAGGGAGACAGTGTTGGTGCCAGTGAGAGGCTGAGGGAGACAGTGTTAGTGCCAGTGAGGGGCTGACGGAGACAGTGTCAGTGCCAGTGAGGGGCAGAGGGGACAGTGTTGGTGCCAGTGAGGGGCTGAGGGAGAGTGTTGGTGCCAATGAGGGGCTGACAGAGACGGTGTTGGTGCCAGTGAGGGGCTGAGGGAGACAGTGTCAGTGCCAGTTAGTGCACAGGGAGACAGTGATGGTGCCAGTGAGGGGCTGAGGGAGAGTGTTGGTGCAATTGAGACGCTGAGAGAGACAGTGTTGGTGCCAGTGAGGGGCTGAAGGAGACAGTGTTGGTGCCTGTGAGGGACAGAGGGAGACAGTGTTGGTGCCAGTGAGAGGCTGAGGGAGACAGTGATGGTGCCAGTGAGGGACTGAGGGAGACAGTGTTGGTCTAGTGAGGGACTGAGGGAGACAGTGTCAGTGTTAGTCTGAGGCTGTGGGAGGCAGAGAAGGTGCCAGTCAGGGGCTGAGGAAAACACTGTTGGTTCCAGTGAGAGGCTGATTGAGAGAGTGTTGGTGCCAGTGAGGGGCTGATTGAGAGAGTGTTGGTGCTACTGACGGGCAGTGTGAGACAGTGTTGGTGTGAGGCTGAGGGAGACAGTGTAGTTGTCTGTGAGTGGCTGAGAGAGAGACAGTCTTGGTCCCACAAAGGGGCTTCGGGAGACAGTGTTGGTGCCAGTGAGGGACTGAAAGAGACAGTGTTGGTGCCAGCGCGGGTCTGAGGGAGACAACTTTGGTGCCAGTGAGGGGCAGAGGGAGACAGTGTTGGTGCCAGTGAGGAGCTGAGGGAGAGTGTTGGTGCCATTGTGGGGCTGAGCGAGACAGTGTTGGTGCCAGTGAGAGGCTGAGGGAGACAGTGTTGGTGCCAGTGAGAGGCTGAGGGAGACAGTGTGTGTGACAGTGGGAGGATGAGGGAGACAGTGTTGGTGCCAGTGAGGGGCTGACGGAGACAGTGTCAGTGCCAGTGAGGGACGGAGGGAGACAGTGTTGGTGCCAGTGAGGGGCTGACGGAGACGGTGTTGGTGCCAGTGAGGGGCAGAGGGTGACAGTGTTGGTGCCACTGAGGGGCAGAGGGAGACAGTGTTGGTGCCAGTGAGGGGCATAGGAAGACAGTGTCATTGCCAGTGAGGGGCAGAGGGTAACAGTGTTGGTGCCAGTGAGGGGCTGAGGGAGACAGTGTCAGTGCCAGTGAGGGGCAGAGGGTAACAGTGTTGGTGCCAGTGAGGGGATAAGGGAGACAGTGTTGGTGCCAGTGTGGGGCTGAGGGAGACAGTGTCAGTGCCAGTGAGGGGCAGAGGGTAACAGTGTTGGTGCCAGTGAGGGGCTGAGGGAGACAGTGTCAGTGCCAGTGAGGGGCAGAGGGGACAGTGTTGGTGCCAGTGAGGGGCTGACGGAGACGGTATTGGTGCCAGTGAGGGGCAGAGGGTGACAGTGTTGGTGCCAGTGAGGGGCAGAGGGGGAAGTGTTGGTGCCAGTGAGGGGCTGAGGGAGACAGTGTTGGTGCCAGTGAGAGGCTGAGGGAGACGGTGTCTGGGTCAGTGAGAGGCAGAGGGGGACCGGGTTGGGGCCAGTGAAGGTTTGAGGATTCAATGTTGGTGCCAGTGAGGGGATATGGGAGACACTGTTGGTGCCAGTGAGGGGCAGAGGAAGACAGTGTTGGTGCCACTGAGGGGCAGAGGGAGACAGTGTTGGTGCCAGTGAGGGGCAGAGGAAGACAATGTTGGTGCCACTGTGGGGCAAAGGGAGACAGTGTTGCGGCCAGTGAGGGGCTGAGGGAGACAGTGTCGGTGCCAGCGTGGGTCTGAGGGAGACAACTTTGGTCCCACTGAGGGCCAGAGGGAGACAGTTTTTGTGCCAGTAAGGGGCTGAGAGAGACAGTGGTGGTGCCAGTGAGGGGCAGAGGGAGAGTGTCGGTGCCAAAGTGGGGCTGAGGGAGACAATGTTGGTGCCAGTGTGGGGCTGAGGCAGACAGTGTCAGGGCCAGTGAGGGGGCAGAGGGAGACAGTGTTGGTGCCAGTGGGGGGCAGAGGGGGCAGTGTTGGTGTCAGTGAGGGGCTGAGGGAGACAGTGTCATTGCCAGTGAGAGGCTGAGGGAGGCGGTGACGGGGTCAGTGAGAGGATAAGGGAGACAGTGTTGGTGCCAGTGTGGGGCTGAGGGAGACAGTGTCAGTGCCAGTGAGGGGCAGAGGGTAACAGTGTTGGTGCCAGTGAGGGGCTGACGGAGACAGTGTCAGTGCCAGTGAGGGACAGGGGGAGACAGTGTTGGTGCCAGTGAGGGGCTGACGGAGACGGTGTTGGCGCCAGTGAGGGGCAGAGGGAGACAGTGTTGGTGCCAGTGAGGAGCAGAGGAAGACAGTGTTGGTGCCAGTGAGGGGCAGAGGGTAACAGTGTTGGTGCCACTGTGGGGCTGAGGGGGACAGTGTCAGTGCCAGTGAGGGGCAGAGGGTAACAGTGTTGGTGCCAGTGAGGGGATAAGGGAGACAGTGTTGGTGCCAGTGTGGGGCTGAGGGAGACAGTGTCAGTGCCAGTGAGGGGCAGAGGGTAACAGTGTTGGTGCCAGTGAGGGGCTGATGGAGACAGTGTCAGTGCCAGTGAGGGGCAGAGGGGGCAGTGTTGGTGCCAGTGAGAGGCTGAGGGAGACAGTGTTGGGGCCGGTGATGGGCAGAGGGAGACAGTGTTGGTGCCAGTGAGGGACAGAGGGAGACAGTGTTGGTGCCAGTGAGAGGCTGAGGGAGACAGTGTAGGTGCCAGTGAGAGGCAGAGGGAGACAGTGTTGGTGCCAGTGAGGTGCAGATGGAGACAGTGTTGTTGCCAGTGAGGGACAGAGGGAGACAGTGTTGGTGCTAATGAGTGACGGAGGGAGACAGTGTTGGTGCCAGTGAGGGGCAGAGGAAGACAGTGTTGGTGCCACTGAGGGGCAGAGGGAGACAGTGTTGGTGCCACTGAGGGGCAGAGGAAGACAGTGTTGGTGCCACTGAGGGGCCAAGGGAGACAGTGTTGGTTCCAGTGAGGGGATGAGGGAGACAGTGTCGGTGCCAGCGTGGGTCTGAGGGAGACAACTTTGGTCCCACTGAGGGGCAGATGGAGACAGTGTTGGTGCCAGTGAGGGGCTGTGGGAGACAGTGTTGGTGCCACGGAGGGGCAGAGGGAGACAGTGTCAGGGCCAGTGAGGGAGCAGTGGGAGACAATGTTGGTGCCAGTGAGGGGAGAGGGTGACAGTGTTGGTGTCAGTGAGAGGCTGAGGGAGACAGTGTTGGTGCCAGTGAGGGGCAGAGGCGGCAGTGTTGGTGCCAGTGAGGGGCTGAGGGAGACAGTGTCAGTGCCAGTGAGGGGAAGAGGGTGACAGTGTTGGTGCCAGTGAGGGGCTGACGGAGACAGTGTCAGTGCCAGTGAGGGGCAGAGGGGACAGTGTTGGGGCCAGTGAAGGGTTGAGGATTCAGTGTTGGTGCCAGTGAGGGGATAAGGGAGACAGTGTTGGTGCCAGTGAGGGGAGAGGGTGACAGTGTCAGTGCCAGTTAGTGCAGAGGGAGACAGTGATGGTGCCAGTGAGGGGCTGAGGGAGAGTGTTGGTGCAATTGAGACGCTGAGAGAGACAGTGTTGGTGCCAGTGGGCGGTTGAGGGAGACAGTGTCAGTGTGAGGCTGAGGGAGACAGTGTTGGGGCCAGTGAGGGGCTGAGGGAGACAGTGTTGGTGCCAGTGAGGGACAGAGGGAGACAGTGTTGGTGCCAGTGAGAGGCTGAGGGAGACAGTGTTGGTGCCAGTGAGGGACTGAGGGAGACAGTGTTGGTCTAGTGAGGGACTGAGGGAGACAGTGTCAGTGTTAGTCTGAGGCTGTGGGAGGCAGAGAAGGTGCCAGTCAGGGGCTGAGGAAAACACTGTTGGTTCCAGTGAGAGGCTGATTGAGAGAGTGTTGGTGCCAGTGAGAGGCAGTGTGAGACAGTGTTGGTGTGAGGCTGAGGGAGACAGTGTAGGTGGCAGTGATGGGCAGAGGGAGAATGTGTTGGTTCCAGTGAGAGGCTGATTGAGAGAGTGTTGGTGCTACTGACGGGCAGTGTGAGACAGTGTTGGTGTGAGGCTGAGGGAGACAGTGTAGTTGCCAGTGAGTGGCTGAGAGAGAGACAGTCTTGGTCCCACAAAGGGGCTTCGGGAGACAGTGTTGGTGCCAGTGAGGGACTGAAAGAGACAGTGTTGGTGCCAGTGAGGGGCTGAGGGAGACAGTGTTGGTGTCAGTGGGCGGTTGAGGGAGACAGTGTCAGTGTGAGGCTGAGGGAGACAGTGTTGGGGCCAGTGAGGGGCTGAGGGAGACAGTGTTGGTGCCAGTGAGGGACAGAGGGAGACAGTGTTGGTGCCAGTGAGAGGCTGAGGGAGACAGTGTTGGTGCCAGTGAGGGACTGAGGGAGACAGTGTTGGTCCAGTGAGGGACTGAGGGAGACAGTGTCGGTGCCAGCGTGGGTCTGAGGGAGACAACTTTGGTCCCACTGAGGGGCAGATGGAGACAGTGTTGGTGCCAGTGAGGGGCTGTGGGAGACAGTGTTGGTGCCACGGAGGGGCAGAGGGAGACAGTGTCAGGGCCAGTGAGGGAGCAGTGGGAGACAATGTTGGTGCCAGTGAGGGGAGAGGGTGACAGTGTTGGTGTCAGTGAGAGGCTGAGGGAGACAGTGTTGGTGCCAGTGAGGGGCAGAGGCGGCAGTGTTGGTGCCAGTGAGGGGCTGAGGGAGACAGTGTCAGTGCCAGTGAGGGGAAGAGGGTGACAGTGTTGGTGCCAGTGAGGGGCTGACGGAGACAGTGTCAGTGCCAGTGAGGGGCAGAGGGGACAGTGTTGGGGCCAGTGAAGGGTTGAGGATTCAGTGTTGGTGCCAGTGAGGGGATAAGGGAGACAGTGTTGGTGCCAGTGAGGGGAGAGGGTGACAGTGTCAGTGCCAGTTAGTGCAGAGGGAGACAGTGATGGTGCCAGTGAGGGGCTGAGGGAGAGTGTTGGTGCAATTGAGACGCTGAGAGAGACAGTGTTGGTGCCAGTGGGCGGTTGAGGGAGACAGTGTCAGTGTGAGGCTGAGGGAGACAGTGTTGGGGCCAGTGAGGGGCTGAGGGAGACAGTGTTGGTGCCAGTGAGGGACAGAGGGAGACAGTGTTGGTGCCAGTGAGAGGCTGAGGGAGACAGTGTTGGTGCCAGTGAGGGACTGAGGGAGACAGTGTTGGTCTAGTGAGGGACTGAGGGAGACAGTGTCAGTGTTAGTCTGAGGCTGTGGGAGGCAGAGAAGGTGCCAGTCAGGGGCTGAGGAAAACACTGTTGGTTCCAGTGAGAGGCTGATTGAGAGAGTGTTGGTGCCAGTGAGAGGCAGTGTGAGACAGTGTTGGTGTGAGGCTGAGGGAGACAGTGTAGGTGGCAGTGATGGGCAGAGGGAGAATGTGTTGGTTCCAGTGAGAGGCTGATTGAGAGAGTGTTGGTGCTACTGACGGGCAGTGTGAGACAGTGTTGGTGTGAGGCTGAGGGAGACAGTGTAGTTGCCAGTGAGTGGCTGAGAGAGAGACAGTCTTGGTCCCACAAAGGGGCTTCGGGAGACAGTGTTGGTGCCAGTGAGGGACTGAAAGAGACAGTGTTGGTGCCAGTGAGGGGCTGAGGGAGACAGTGTTGGTGTCAGTGGGCGGTTGAGGGAGACAGTGTCAGTGTGAGGCTGAGGGAGACAGTGTTGGGGCCAGTGAGGGGCTGAGGGAGACAGTGTTGGTGCCAGTGAGGGACAGAGGGAGACAGTGTTGGTGCCAGTGAGAGGCTGAGGGAGACAGTGTTGGTGCCAGTGAGGGACTGAGGGAGACAGTGTTGGTCCAGTGAGGGACTGAGGGAGACAGTGTCGGTGTTAGTCTGAGGCTGTGGGAGGCAGAGAAGGTGCCAGTCGGGGGCTGAGGTAAACAGTGTTGGTTCCAGTGAGAGGCTGATTGAGAGAGTGTTGGTGCCAGTGAGGGGCAGAGGGAGAGTGTCGGTGCCAAAGTGGGGCTGAGGGAGACAATGTTGGTGCCAGTGTGGGGCTGAGGCAGACAGTGTCAGGGCCAGTGAGGGGGCAGAGGGAGACAGTGTTGGTGCCAGTGGGGGGCAGAGGGGGCAGTGTTGGTGTCAGTGAGGGGCTGAGGGAGACAGTGTCATTGCCAGTGAGAGGCTGAGGGAGGCGGTGACGGGGTCAGTGAGAGGATAAGGGAGACAGTGTTGGTGCCAGTGTGGGGCTGAGGGAGACAGTGTCAGTGCCAGTGAGGGGCAGAGGGTAACAGTGTTGGTGCCAGTGAGGGGCTGACGGAGACAGTGTCAGTGCCAGTGAGGGACAGGGGGAGACAGTGTTGGTGCCAGTGAGGGGCTGACGGAGACGGTGTTGGCGCCAGTGAGGGGCAGAGGGAGACAGTGTTGGTGCCAGTGAGGAGCAGAGGAAGACAGTGTTGGTGCCAGTGAGGGGCAGAGGGTAACAGTGTTGGTGCCACTGTGGGGCTGAGGGGGACAGTGTCAGTGCCAGTGAGGGGCAGAGGGTAACAGTGTTGGTGCCAGTGAGGGGATAAGGGAGACAGTGTTGGTGCCAGTGTGGGGCTGAGGGAGACAGTGTCAGTGCCAGTGAGGGGCAGAGGGTAACAGTGTTGGTGCCAGTGAGGGGCTGATGGAGACAGTGTCAGTGCCAGTGAGGGGCAGAGGGGGCAGTGTTGGTGCCAGTGAGAGGCTGAGGGAGACAGTGTTGGGGCCGGTGATGGGCAGAGGGAGACAGTGTTGGTGCCAGTGAGGGACAGAGGGAGACAGTGTTGGTGCCAGTGAGAGGCTGAGGGAGACAGTGTAGGTGCCAGTGAGAGGCAGAGGGAGACAGTGTTGGTGCCAGTGAGGTGCAGATGGAGACAGTGTTGTTGCCAGTGAGGGACAGAGGGAGACAGTGTTGGTGCTAATGAGTGACGGAGGGAGACAGTGTTGGTGCCAGTGAGGGGCAGAGGAAGACAGTGTTGGTGCCACTGAGGGGCAGAGGGAGACAGTGTTGGTGCCACTGAGGGGCAGAGGAAGACAGTGTTGGTGCCACTGAGGGGCCAAGGGAGACAGTGTTGGTTCCAGTGAGGGGATGAGGGAGACAGTGTCGGTGCCAGCGTGGGTCTGAGGGAGACAACTTTGGTCCCACTGAGGGGCAGATGGAGACAGTGTTGGTGCCAGTGAGGGGCTGTGGGAGACAGTGTTGGTGCCACGGAGGGGCAGAGGGAGACAGTGTCAGGGCCAGTGAGGGAGCAGTGGGAGACAATGTTGGTGCCAGTGAGGGGAGAGGGTGACAGTGTTGGTGTCAGTGAGAGGCTGAGGGAGACAGTGTTGGTGCCAGTGAGGGGCAGAGGCGGCAGTGTTGGTGCCAGTGAGGGGCTGAGGGAGACAGTGTCAGTGCCAGTGAGGGGAAGAGGGTGACAGTGTTGGTGCCAGTGAGGGGCTGACGGAGACAGTGTCAGTGCCAGTGAGGGGCAGAGGGGACAGTGTTGGGGCCAGTGAAGGGTTGAGGATTCAGTGTTGGTGCCAGTGAGGGGATAAGGGAGACAGTGTTGGTGCCAGTGAGGGGAGAGGGTGACAGTGTCAGTGCCAGTTAGTGCAGAGGGAGACAGTGATGGTGCCAGTGAGGGGCTGAGGGAGAGTGTTGGTGCAATTGAGACGCTGAGAGAGACAGTGTTGGTGCCAGTGGGCGGTTGAGGGAGACAGTGTCAGTGTGAGGCTGAGGGAGACAGTGTTGGGGCCAGTGAGGGGCTGAGGGAGACAGTGTTGGTGCCAGTGAGGGACAGAGGGAGACAGTGTTGGTGCCAGTGAGAGGCTGAGGGAGACAGTGTTGGTGCCAGTGAGGGACTGAGGGAGACAGTGTTGGTCTAGTGAGGGACTGAGGGAGACAGTGTCAGTGTTAGTCTGAGGCTGTGGGAGGCAGAGAAGGTGCCAGTCAGGGGCTGAGGAAAACACTGTTGGTTCCAGTGAGAGGCTGATTGAGAGAGTGTTGGTGCCAGTGAGAGGCAGTGTGAGACAGTGTTGGTGTGAGGCTGAGGGAGACAGTGTAGGTGGCAGTGATGGGCAGAGGGAGAATGTGTTGGTTCCAGTGAGAGGCTGATTGAGAGAGTGTTGGTGCTACTGACGGGCAGTGTGAGACAGTGTTGGTGTGAGGCTGAGGGAGACAGTGTAGTTGCCAGTGAGTGGCTGAGAGAGAGACAGTCTTGGTCCCACAAAGGGGCTTCGGGAGACAGTGTTGGTGCCAGTGAGGGACTGAAAGAGACAGTGTTGGTGCCAGTGAGGGGCTGAGGGAGACAGTGTTGGTGTCAGTGGGCGGTTGAGGGAGACAGTGTCAGTGTGAGGCTGAGGGAGACAGTGTTGGGGCCAGTGAGGGGCTGAGGGAGACAGTGTTGGTGCCAGTGAGGGACAGAGGGAGACAGTGTTGGTGCCAGTGAGAGGCTGAGGGAGACAGTGTTGGTGCCAGTGAGGGACTGAGGGAGACAGTGTTGGTCCAGTGAGGGACTGAGGGAGACAGTGTCGGTGTTAGTCTGAGGCTGTGGGAGGCAGAGAAGGTGCCAGTCAGGGGCTGAGGTAAACAGTGTTGGTTCCAGTGAGAGGCTGATTGAGAGAGTGTTGGTGCCAGTGAGGGGCAGTGTGAGACAGTGTTGGTGTGAGGCTGAGGGAGACAGTGTAGGTGGCAGTGAGGGGCTGAGAGAGAGACAGTGTTGGTCCCACTAAGGGGCTTCGGGAGACAGTGTTGGTGCAAGTGAGGGGCTGAAGAGACAGTGTTGGTGCCAGTGAGAGGCTGAGTGTGAGAGTGTCGGTGCTACTGAAGGGCCGAGGGAGACAGTGTTGATGTCGGTGTGAGGCTGAGGGAGACAGTGTTGGTGCCAGTGAGAGGCAGAGGGAGACAGTGTTGGTGCCAGTGAGGTGCAGATGGAGATAGTGTTGGTGCCAGTGAGGGACAGAGGGAGACAGTGTTGGTGCCAATGAGTGACGGAGGGAGACAGTGTTGGTGCCAGTGAGGGGCAGAGGAAGACAGTGTTGGTGCCACTGAGGGGCAGAGGGAGACAGTGTTGGTGCCACTGAGGGGCAGAGGGAGACAGTGTTGGTGCCATTGAGGGGCAGAGGGAGACAGTGTTGGTGCCACTGAGGGGCAGAGGGAGACAGTGTTGGTGCCAGTGAGGGGAAGAGGAAGACAGTGTTGGTGCCCCTGTGGTTCAAAGGAGGACAGTGTTGGTGCCAGTGAGGGGCTGAGGGAGACAGTGTCGGTGCCAGCGTGGGTCTGAGGGAGACAACATTGGTCCCACTGAGGGGCAGATGGAGACTGTGTTTGTGCCAGTAAGGGGCTGAGAGAGACAGTGTTGGTGCCACTGAGGGGCAGAGGGAGACAGTGTCAAGGCCAGTGAGGGAGCAGTGGGAGACAATGTTGGTGCCAGTGAGGGGAGAGGGTGACAGTGTTGGTGTCAGTGAGAGGCTGAGGGAGACAGTGTTGGTGCCAGTGAGGGGCAGAGGGGGCAGTGTTGGTGCCAGTGAGGGGCTGACGGAGACGGTGTTGGTGCCATGAGGGGCTGACAGAGACGGTGTTGGTGCCAGTGAGGGGCTGAGGGAGACAGTGTTGGTGCCAGTGTGGGGCTGAGGGAGACAGTGTCAGTGCCAGTGAGGGGCAGAGGGTGACAGTGTTGGTGATGTGAGGGGCTGACGGAGACAGTGTCAGTGCCAGTGAGGGGCAGAGGGGACAGTGTTGGTGCCAGTGAGGGGCTGAGGGAGAGTGTTGGTGCCAATGAGGGGCTGACAGAGACGGTGTTGGTGCCAGTGAGGGGCTGAGGGAGACAGTGTCAGTGCCAGTTAGTGCAGAGGGAGACAGTGATGGTGCCAGTGAGGGGCTGAGGGAGAGTGTTGGTGCAATTGAGACGCTGAGAGAGACAGTGTTGGTGCCAGTGAGGGGCTGAAGGAGACAGTGTTGGTGCCTGTGAGGGACAGAGGGAGACAGTGTTGGTGCCAGTGAGAGGCTGAGGGAGACAGTGATGGTGCCAGTGAGGGACTGAGGGAGACAGTGTTGGTCTAGTGAGGGACTGAGGGAGACAGTGTCAGTGTTAGTCTGAGGCTGTGGGAGGCAGAGAAGGTGCCAGTCAGGGGCTGAGGAAAACACTGTTGGTTCCAGTGAGAGGCTGATTGAGAGAGTGTTGGTGCCAGTGAGGGGCTGATTGAGAGAGTGTTGGTGCTACTGACGGGCAGTGTGAGACAGTGTTGGTGTGAGGCTGAGGGAGACAGTGTAGTTGCCAGTGAGTGGCTGAGAGAGAGACAGTCTTGGTCCCACAAAGGGGCTTCGGGAGACAGTGTTGGTGCCAGTGAGGGACTGAAAGAGACAGTGTTGGTGCCAGCGCGGGTCTGAGGGAGACAACTTTGGTGCCAGTGAGGGGCAGAGGGAGACAGTGTTGGTGCCAGTGAGGAGCTGAGGGAGAGTGTTGGTGCCATTGTGGGGCTGAGCGAGACAGTGTTGGTGCCAGTGAGAGACTGAGGGAGACAGTGTTGGTGCCAGTGAGAGGCTGAGGGAGACAGTGTGTGTGACAGTGGGAGGATGAGGGAGACAGTGTTGGTGCCAGTGAGGGGCTGACGGAGACAGTGTCAGTGCCAGTGAGGGACGGAGGGAGACAGTGTTGGTGCCAGTGAGGGGCTGACGGAGACGGTGTTGGTGCCAGTGAGGGGCAGAGGGTGACAGTGTTGGTGCCACTGAGGGGCAAAGGGAGACAGTGTTGGTGCCAGTGAGGGGCATAGGAAGACAGTGTCATTGCCAGTGAGGGGCAGAGGGTAACAGTGTTGGTGCCAGTGAGGGGCTGAGGGAGACAGTGTCAGTGCCAGTGAGGGGCAGAGGGTAACAGTGTTGGTGCCAGTGAGGGGATAAGGGAGACAGTGTTGTTGCCAGTGTGGGGCTGAGGGAGACAGTGTCAGTGCCAGTGAGGGGCAGAGGGTAACAGTGTTGGTGCCAGTGAGGGGCTGAGGGAGACAGTGTCAGTGCCAGTGAGGGGCAGAGGGGACAGTGTTGGTGCCAGTGAGGGGCTGACGGAGACGGTATTGGTGCCAGTGAGGGGCAGAGGGTGACAGTGTTGGTGCCAGTGAGGGGCAGAGGGGGAAGTGTTGGTGCCAGTGAGGGGCTGAGGGAGACAGTGTTGGTGCCAGTGAGAGGCTGAGGGAGACGGTGTCTGGGTCAGTGAGAGGCAGAGGGGGACCGGGTTGGGGCCAGTGAAGGGTTGAGGATTCAATGTTGGTGCCAGTGAGGGGATATGGGAGACACTGTTGGTGCCAGTGAGGGGCAGAGGAAGACAGTGTTGGTGCCACTGAGGGGCAGAGGGAGACAGTGTTGGTGCCAGTGAGGGGCAGAGGAAGACAGTGTTGGTGCCACTGTGGGGCAAAGGGAGACAGTGTTGCGGCCAGTGAGGGGCTGAGGGAGACAGTGTCGGTGCCAGCGTGGGTCTGAGGGAGACAACTTTGGTCCCACTGAGGGCCAGAGGGAGACAGTGTTTGTGCCAGTAAGGGGCTGAGAGAGACAGTGGTGGTGCCAGTGAGGGGCAGAGGGAGAGTGTCGGTGCCAAAGTGGGGCTGAGGGAGACAATGTTGGTGCCAGTGTGGGGCTGAGGCAGACAGTGTCAGGGCCAGTGAGGGGGCAGAGGGAGACAGTGTTGGTGCCAGTGGGGGGCAGAGGGGGCAGTGTTGGTGTCAGTGAGGGGCTGAGGGAGACAGTGTCATTGCCAGTGAGAGGCTGAGGGAGGCGGTGACGGGGTCAGTGAGAGGATAAGGGAGACAGTGTTGGTGCCAGTGAGGGGCTGACGGAGACAGTGTCAGTGCCAGTGAGGGACGGAGGGAGACAGTGTTGGTGCCAGTGAGGGGCTGACGGAGACGGTGTTGGTGCCAGTGAGGGGCAGAGGGTGACAGTGTTGTTGCCACTGAGGGGCAGAGGGAGACAGTGTTGGTGCCAGTGAGGGGCATAGGAAGACAGTGTCATTGCCAGTGAGGGGCAGAGGGTAACAGTGTTGGTGCCAGTGAGGGGCTGAGGGAGACAGTGTCAGTGCCAGTGAGGGGCAGATGGTAACAGTGTTGGTGCCAGTGAGGGGATAAGGGAGACAGTGTTGGTGCCAGTGTGGGGCTGAGGGAGACAGTGCCAGTGCCAGTGAGGGGCAGAGGGTAACAGTGTTGGTGCCAGTGAGGGGCTGAGGGAGACAGTGTCAGTGCCGGTGAGGGGCAGAGGGGACAGTGTTGGTGCCAGTGAGGGGCTGACGGAGACGGTATTGGTGCCAGTGAGGGGCAGAGGGTGACAGTGTTGGTGCCAGTGAGGGGCAGAGGGGGAAGTGTTGGTGCCAGTGAGGGGCTGAGGGAGACAGTGTTGGTGCCAGTGAGAGGCTGAGGGAGACGGTGTCTGGGTCAGTGAGAGGCAGAGGGGGACCGGGTTGGGGCCAGTGAAGGGTTGAGGATTCAATGTTGGTGCCAGTGAGGGGATATGGGAGACACTGTTGGTGCCAGTGAGGGGCAGAGGAAGACAGTGTTGGTGCCAGTGAGGGGCAGAGGAAGACAGTGTTGGTGCCACTGTGGGGCAAAGGGAGACAGTGTTGCGGCCAGTGAGGGGCTGAGGGAGACAGTGTCGGTGCCAGCGTGGGTCTGAGGGAGACAACTTTGGTCCCACTGAGGGCCAGAGGGAGACAGTGTTTGTGCCAGTAAGGGGCTGAGAGAGACAGTGGTGGTGCCAGTGAGGGGCAGAGGGAGAGTGTCGGTGCCAAAGTGGGGCTGAGGGAGACAATGTTGGTGCCAGTGTGGGGCTGAGGCAGACAGTGTCAGGGCCAGTGAGGGGGCAGAGGGAGACAGTGTTGGTGCCAGTGGGGGGCAGAGGGGGCAGTGTTGGTGTCAGTGAGGGGCTGAGGGAGACAGTGTCATTGCCAGTGAGAGGCTGAGGGAGGCGGTGACGGGGTCAGTGAGAGGATAAGGGAGACAGTGTTGGTGCCAGTGAGGGGCTGAGGGAGACAGTGTCAGTGCCAGTGAGGGGCAGAGGGTAACAGTGTTGGTGCCAGTGAGGGGATAAGGGAGACAGTGTTGGTGCCAGTGTGGGGCTGAGGGAGACAGTGTCAGTGCCAGTGAGGGGCAGAGGGTAACAGTGTTGGTGCCAGTGAGGGGCTGAGGGGACAGTGTTGGTGCCAGTGAGGGGCTGACGGAGACGGTATTGGTGCCAGTGAGGGGCAGAGGGTGACAGTGTTGGTGCCAGTGAGGGGCAGAGGGGGAAGTGTTGGTGCCAGTGAGGGGCTGAGGGAGACAGTGTTGGTGCCAGTGAGGGGCATAGGAAGACAGTGTCATTGCCAGTGAGGGGCAGAGGGTAACAGTGTTGGTGCCAGTGAGGGGCTGAGGGAGACAGTGTCAGTGCCAGTGAAGGGCAGAGGGTAACAGTGTTGGTGCCAGTGAGAGGATAAGGGAGACAGTGTTGGTGCCAGTGTGGGGCTGAGGGAGACAGTGTCAGTGCCAGTGAGGGGCAGAGGGTAACAGTGTTGGTGCCAGTGAGGGGCTGAGGGAGACCGTGTCAGTGCCAGTGAGGGGCAGAGGGGACAGTGTTGGTGCCAGTGAGGGGCTGACGGAGACGGTATTGGTGCCAGTGAGGGGCAGAGGGTGACAGTGTTGGTGCCAGTGAGGGGCAGAGGGGGAAGTGTTGGTGCCAGTGAGGGTCTGAGGGAGACAGTGTTGGTGCCAGTGAGAGGCTGAGGGAGACGGTGTCTGGGTCAGTGAGAGGCAGAGGGGGACCGGGTTGGGGCCAGTGAAGGGTTGAGGATTCAATGTTGGTGCCAGTGAGGGGATATGGGAGACACTGTTGGTGCCAGTGAGGGGCAGAGGAAGACAGTGTTGGTGCCACTGAGGGGCAGAGGGAGACAGTGTTGGTGCCAGTGAGGGGCAGAGGAAGACAGTGTTGGTGCCACTGTGGGGCAAAGGGAGACAGTGTTGCGGCCAGTGAGGGGCTGAGGGAGACAGTGTCAGTGCCAGCGTGGGTCTGAGGGAGACAACTTTGGTCCCACTGAGGGCCAGAGGGAGACAGTGTTTGTGCCAGTAAGGGGCTGAGAGAGACAGTGGTGGTGCCAGTGAGGGGCAGAGGGAGAGTGTCGGTGCCAAAGTGGGGCTGAGGGAGACAATGTTGGTGCCAGTGTGGGGCTGAGGCAGACAGTGTCAGGGCCAGTGAGGGGGCAGAGGGAGACAGTGTTGGTGCCAGTGGGGGGCAGAGGGGGCAGTGTTGGTGTCAGTGAGTGGCTGAGGGAGACAGTGTCATTGCCAGTGAGAGGCTGAGGGAGGCGGTGACGGGGTCAGTGAGAGGATAAGGGAGACAGTGTTGGTGCCAGTGTGGGGCTGAGGGAGACAGTGTCAGTGCCAGTGAGGGGCAGAGGGTAACAGTGTTGGTGCCAGTGAGGGGCTGACGGAGACAGTGTCAGTGCCAGTGAGGGACAGGGGGAGACAGTGTTGGTGCCAGTGAGGGGCTGACGGAGACGGTGTTGGCGCCAGTGAGGGGCAGAGGGAGACAGTGTTGGTGCCAGTGAGGGGCAGAGGGTAACAGTGTTGGTACCAGTGAGGGGATAAGGGAGACAGTGTTGGAGCCAGTGTGGGGCTGAGGGAGACAGTGTCAGTGCCAGTGAGGGGCAGAGGGTAACAGTGTTGGTGCCAGAGAGGGGATAAGGGAGACAGTGTTGGTGCCAGTGTGGGGCTGAGGGAGACAGTGTCAGTGCCAGTGAGGGGCAGAGGGTAACAGTGTTGGTGCCAGTGAGGGGCTGACGGAGACAGTGTCAGTGCCAGTGAGGGGCAGAGGGGGCAGTGTTGGTGCCAGTGAGAGGCTGAGGGAGACAGTGTTGGGGCCAGTGAGGGGCAGAGGGAGACAGTGTTGGTGCCAGTGAGGGACAGAGGGAGACAGTGTTGGTGCCAGTGAGAGGCTGAGGGAGACAGTGTAGGTGCCAGTGAGAGGCAGAGGGAGACAGTGTTGGTGCCAGTGAGGTGCAGATGGAGACAGTGTTGTTGCCAGTGAGGGACAGAGGGAGACAGTGTTGGTGCTAATGAGTGACGGAGGGAGACAGTGTTGGTGCCAGTGAGGGGCAGAGGAAGACAGTGTTGGTGCCACTGAGGGGCAGAGGGAGACAGTGTTGGTGCCACTGAGGGGCAGAGGAAGACAGTGTTGGTGCCACTGAGGGGCCAAGGGAGACAGTGTTGGTTCCAGTGAGGGGATGAGGGAGACAGTGTCGGTGCCAGCGTGGGTCTGAGGGAGACAACTTTGGTCCCACTGAGGGGCAGATGGAGACAGTGTTGGTGCCAGTGAGGGGCTGTGGGAGACAGTGTTGGTGCCACGGAGGGGCAGAGGGAGACAGTGTCAGGGCCAGTGAGGGAGCAGTGGGAGACAATGTTGGTGCCAGTGAGGGGAGAGGGTGACAGTGTTGGTGTCAGTGAGAGGCTGAGGGAGACAGTGTTGGTGCCAGTGAGGGGCAGAGGCGGCAGTGTTGGTGCCAGTGAGGGGCTGAGGGAGACAGTGTCAGTGCCAGTGAGGGGCAGAGGGTGACAGTGTTGGTGCCAGTGAGGGGCTGACGGAGACAGTGTCAGTGCCAGTGAGGGGCAGAGGGGACAGTGTTGGGGCCAGTGAAGGGTTGAGGATTCAGTGTTGGTGCCAGTGAGGGGCTGATTGAGAGAGTGTTGGTGCTACTGACGGGCAGTGTGAGACAGTGTTGGTGTGAGGCTGAGGGAGACAGTGTAGTTGCCAGTGAGTGGCTGAGAGAGAGACAGTCTTGGTCCCACAAAGGGGCTTCGGGAGACAGTGTTGGTGCCAGTGAGGGACTGAAAGAGACAGTGTTGGTGCCAGCGCGGGTCTGAGGGAGACAACTTTGGTGCCAGTGAGGGGCAGAGGGAGACAGTGTTGGTGCCAGTGAGGAGCTGAGGGAGAGTGTTGGTGCCATTGTGGGGCTGAGCGAGACAGTGTTGGTGCCAGTGAGAGACTGAGGGAGACAGTGTTGGTGCCAGTGAGAGGCTGAGGGAGACAGTGTGTGTGACAGTGGGAGGATGAGGGAGACAGTGTTGGTGCCAGTGAGGGGCTGACGGAGACAGTGTCAGTGCCAGTGAGGGACGGAGGGAGACAGTGTTGGTGCCAGTGAGGGGCTGACGGAGACGGTGTTGGTGCCAGTGAGGGGCAGAGGGTGACAGTGTTGGTGCCACTGAGGGGCAAAGGGAGACAGTGTTGGTGCCAGTGAGGGGCATAGGAAGACAGTGTCATTGCCAGTGAGGGGCAGAGGGTAACAGTGTTGGTGCCAGTGAGGGGCAGAGGGTAACAGTGTTGGTGCCAGTGAGGGGATAAGGGAGACAGTGTTGGTGCCAGTGTGGGGCTGAGGGAGACAGTGTCAGTGCCAGTGAGGGGCAGAGGGTAACAGTGTTGGTGCCAGTGAGGGGCTGAGGGAGACAGTGTCAGTGCCAGTGAGGGGCAGAGGGGACAGTGTTGGTGCCAGTGAGGGGCTGACGGAGACGGTATTGGTGCCAGTGAGGGGCAGAGGGTGACAGTGTTGGTGCCAGTGAGGGGCAGAGGGGGAAGTGTTGGTGCCAGTGAGGGGCTGAGGGAGACAGTGTTGGTGCCAGTGAGAGGCTGAGGGAGACGGTGTCTGGGTCAGTGAGAGGCAGAGGGGGACCGGGTTGGGGCCAGTGAAGGGTTGAGGATTCAATGTTGGTGCCAGTGAGGGGATATGGGAGACACTGTTGGTGCCAGTGAGGGGCAGAGGAAGACAGTGTTGGTGCCACTGAGGGGCAGAGGAAGACAGTGTTGGTGCCACTGTGGGGCAAAGGGAGACAGTGTTGCGGCCAGTGAGGGGCTGAGGGAGACAGTGTCAGTGCCAGCGTGGGTCTGAGGGAGACAACTTTGGTCCCACTGAGGGCCAGAGGGAGACAGTGTTTGTGCCAGTAAGGGGCTGAGAGAGACAGTGGTGGTGCCAGTGAGGGGCAGAGGGAGAGTGTCGGTGCCAAAGTGGGGCTGAGGGAGACAATGTTGGTGCCAGTGTGGGGCTGAGGCAGACAGTGTCAGGGCCAGTGAGGGGGCAGAGGGAGACAGTGTTGGTGCCAGTGGGGGGCAGAGGGGGCAGTGTTGGTGTCAGTGAGGGGCTGAGGGAGACAGTGTCATTGCCAGTGAGATGCTGAGGGAGGCGGTGACGGGGTCAGTGAGAGGATAAGGGAGACAGTGTTGGTGCCAGTGAGGGGCTGAGGGAGACAGTGTCAGTGCCAGTGAGGGGCAGAGGGTAACAGTGTTGGTGCCAGTGAGGGGATAAGGGAGACAGTGTTGGTGCCAGTGGGGGGCAGAGGGGGAAGTGTTGGTGCCAGTGAGGGGCTGAGGGAGACAGTGTTGGTGCCAGTGAGGGGCATAGGAAGACAGTGTCATTGCCAGTGAGGGGCAGAGGGTAACAGTGTTGGTGCCAGTGAGGGGCTGAGGGAGACAGTGTCAGTGCCAGTGAGGGGCAGAGGGTAACAGTGTTGGTGCCAGTGAGGGGATAAGGGAGACAGTGTTGGTGCCAGTGTGGGGCTGAGGGAGACAGTGTCAGTGCCAGTGAGGGGCAGAGGGTAACAGTGTTGGTGCCAGTGAGGGGCTGAGGGAGACCGTGTCAGTGCCAGTGAGGGGCAGAGGGGACAGTGTTGGTGCCAGTGAGAGACTGAGGGAGACAGTGTTGGTGCCAGTGAGAGGCTGAGGGAGACAGTGTGTGTGACAGTGGGAGGATGAGGGAGACAGTGTTGGTGCCAGTGAGGGGCTGACGGAGACAGTGTCAGTGCCAGTGAGGGACGGAGGGAGACAGTGTTGGTGCCAGTGAGGGGCTGAGGGGACAGTGTTGGTGCCAGTGAGGGGCTGACGGAGACGGTATTGGTGCCAGTGAGGGGCAGAGGGTGACAGTGTTGGTGCCAGTGAGGGGCTGAGGGAGACCGTGTCAGTGCCAGTGAGGGGCAGAGGGGACAGTGTTGGTGCCAGTGAGGGGCTGACGGAGACGGTATTGGTGCCAGTGAGGGGCAGAGGGTGACAGTGTTGATGCCAGTGAGGGGCAGAGGGGGAAGTGTTGGTGCCAGTGAGGGTCTGAGGGAGACAGTGTTGGTGCCAGTGAGAGGCTGAGGGAGACGGTGTCTGGGTCAGTGAGAGGCAGAGGGGGACCGGGTTGGGGCCAGTGAAGGGTTGAGGATTCAATGTTGGTGCCAGTGAGGGGATATGGGAGACACTGTTGGTGCCAGTGAGGGGCAGAGGAAGACAGTGTTGGTGCCACTGAGGGGCAGAGGGAGACAGTGTTGGTGCCAGTGAGGGGCAGAGGAAGACAGTGTTGGTGCCACTGTGGGGCAAAGGGAGACAGTGTTGCGGCCAGTGAGGGGCTGAGGGAGACAGTGTCGGTGCCAGCGTGGGTCTGAGGGAGACAACTTTGGTCCCACTGAGGGCCAGAGGGAGACAGTGTTTGTGCCAGTAAGGGGCTGAGAGAGACAGTGGTGGTGCCAGTGAGGGGCAGAGGGAGAGTGTCGGTGCCAAAGTGGGGCTGAGGGAGACAATGTTGGTGCCAGTGTGGGGCTGAGGCAGACAGTGTCAGGGCCAGTGAGGGGGCAGAGGGAGACAGTGTTGGTGCCAGTGGGGGGCAGAGGGGGCAGTGTTGGTGTCAGTGAGGGGCTGAGGGAGACAGTGTCATTGCCAGTGAGAGGCTGAGGGAGGCGGTGACGGGGTCAGTGAGAGGATAAGGGAGACAGTGTTGGTGCCAGTGAGGGGCTGACGGAGACAGTGTCAGTGCCAGTGAGGGACGGAGGGAGACAGTGTTGGTGCCAGTGAGGGGCTGACGGAGACGGTGTTGGTGCCAGTGAGGGGCAGAGGGTGACAGTGTTGGTGCCACTGAGGGGCAGAGGGAGACAGTGTTGGTGCCAGTGAGGGGCATAGGAAGACAGTGTCATTGCCAGTGAGGGGCAGAGGGTAACAGTGTTGGTGCCAGTGAGGGGCTGAGGGAGACAGTGTCAGTGCCAGTGAGGGGCAGATGGTAACAGTGTTGGTGCCAGTGAGGGGATAAGGGAGACAGTGTTGGTGCCAGTGTGGGGCTGAGGGAGACAGTGCCAGTGCCAGTGAGGGGCAGAGGGTAACAGTGTTGGTGCCAGTGAGGGGCTGAGGGAGACAGTGTCAGTGCCGGTGAGGGGCAGAGGGGACAGTGTTGGTGCCAGTGAGGGGCTGACGGAGACGGTATTGGTGCCAGTGAGGGGCAGAGGGTGACAGTGTTGGTGCCAGTGAGGGGCAGAGGGGGAAGTGTTGGTGCCAGTGAGGGGCTGAGGGAGACAGTGTTGGTGCCAGTGAGAGGCTGAGGGAGACGGTGTCTGGGTCAGTGAGAGGCAGAGGGGGACCGGGTTGGGGCCAGTGAAGGGTTGAGGATTCAATGTTGGTGCCAGTGAGGGGATATGGGAGACACTGTTGGTGCCAGTGAGGGGCAGAGGAAGACAGTGTTGGTGCCACTGAGGGGCAGAGGAAGACAGTGTTGGTGCCACTGTGGGGCAAAGGGAGACAGTGTTGCGGCCAGTGAGGGGCTGAGGGAGACAGTGTCAGTGCCAGCGTGGGTCTGAGGGAGACAACTTTGGTCCCACTGAGGGCCAGAGGGAGACAGTGTTTGTGCCAGTAAGGGGCTGAGAGAGACAGTGGTGGTGCCAGTGAGGGGCAGAGGGAGAGTGTCGGTGCCAAAGTGGGGCTGAGGGAGACAATGTTGGTGCCAGTGTGGGGCTGAGGCAGACAGTGTCAGGGCCAGTGAGGGGGCAGAGGGAGACAGTGTTGGTGCCAGTGGGGGGCAGAGGGGGCAGTGTTGGTGTCAGTGAGGGGCTGAGGGAGACAGTGTCATTGCCAGTGAGAGGCTGAGGGAGGCGGTGACGGGGTCAGTGAGAGGATAAGGGAGACAGTGTTGGTGCCAGTGAGGGGCTGAGGGAGACAGTGTCAGTGCCAGTGAGGGGCAGAGGGTAACAGTGTTGGTGCCAGTGAGGGGATAAGGGAGGCAGTGTTGGTGCCAGTGTGGGGCTGAGGGAGACAGTGTCAGTGCCAGTGAGGGGCAGAGGGTAACAGTGTTGGTGCCAGTGAGGGGCTGAGGGGACAGTGTTGGTGCCAGTGAGGGGCTGACGGAGACGGTATTGGTGCCAGTGAGGGGCAGAGGGTGACAGTGTTGGTGCCAGTGAGGGGCAGAGGGGGAAGTGTTGGTGCCAGTGAGGGGCTGAGGGAGACAGTGTTGGTGCCAGTGAGGGGCATAGGAAGACAGTGTCATTGCAGTGAGGGGCAGAGGGTAACAGTGTTGGTGCCAGTGAGGGGCTGAGGGAGACAGTGTCAGTGCCAGTGAGGGGCAGAGGGTAACAGTGTTGGTGCCAGTGAGAGGATAAGGGAGACAGTGTTGGTGCCAGTGTGGGGCTGAGGGAGACAGTGTCAGTGCCAGTGAGGGGCAGAGGGTAACAGTGTTGGTGCCAGTGAGGGGCTGAGGGAGACCGTGTCAGTGCCAGTGAGGGGCAGAGGGGACAGTGTTGGTGCCAGTGAGGGGCTGACGGAGACGGTATTGGTGCCAGTGAGGGGCAGAGGGTGACAGTGTTGGTGCCAGTGAGGGGCAGAGGGGGAAGTGTTGGTGCCAGTGAGGGTCTGAGGGAGACAGTGTTGGTGCCAGTGAGAGGCTGAGGGAGACGGTGTCTGGGTCAGTGAGAGGCAGAGGGGGACCGGGTTGGGGCCAGTGAAGGGTTGAGGATTCAATGTTGGTGCCAGTGAGGGGATATGGGAGACACTGTTGGTGCCAGTGAGGGGCAGAGGAAGACAGTGTTGGTGCCACTGAGGGGCAGAGGGAGACAGTGTTGGTGCCAGTGAGGGGCAGAGGAAGACAGTGTTGGTGCCACTGTGGGGCAAAGGGAGACAGTGTTGCGGCCAGTGAGGGGCTGAGGGAGACAGTGTCAGTGCCAGCGTGGGTCTGAGGGAGACAACTTTGGTCCCACTGAGGGCCAGAGGGAGACAGTGTTTGTGCCAGTAAGGGGCTGAGAGAGACAGTGGTGGTGCCAGTGAGGGGCAGAGGGAGAGTGTCGGTGCCAAAGTGGGGCTGAGGGAGACAATGTTGGTGCCAGTGTGGGGCTGAGGCAGACAGTGTCAGGGCCAGTGAGGGGGCAGAGGGAGACAGTGTTGGTGCCAGTGGGGGGCAGAGGGGGCAGTGTTGGTGTCAGTGAGTGGCTGAGGGAGACAGTGTCATTGCCAGTGAGAGGCTGAGGGAGGCGGTGACGGGGTCAGTGAGAGGATAAGGGAGACAGTGTTGGTGCCAGTGTGGGGCTGAGGGAGACAGTGTCAGTGCCAGTGAGGGGCAGAGGGTAACAGTGTTGGTGCCAGTGAGGGGCTGACGGAGACAGTGTCAGTGCCAGTGAGGGACAGGGGTGACAGTGTTGGTGCCAGTGAGGGGCTGACGGAGACGGTGTTGGCGCCAGTGAGGGGCAGAGGGAGACAGTGTCAGTGCCAGTGAGGGGCAGAGGGTAACAGTGTTGGTGCCAGAGAGGGGATAAGGGAGACAGTGTTGGTGCCAGTGTGGGGCTGAGGGAGACAGTGTCATTGCCAGTGAGAGGCAGAGGGTAACAGTGTTGGTGCCAGTGAGGGGCTGGCGGAGACAGTGTCAGTGCCAGTGAGGGGCAGAGGGGGCAGTGTTGGTGCCAGTGAGAGGCTGAGGGAGACAGTGTTGGGGCCAGTGAGGGGCAGAGGGAGACAGTGTTGGTGCCAGTGAGGGACAGAGGGAGACAGTGTTGGTGCCAGTGAGAGGCTGAGGGAGACAGTGTAGGTGCCAGTGAGAGGCAGAGGGAGACAGTGTTGGTGCCAGTGAGGTGCAGATGGAGACAGTGTTGTTGCCAGTGAGGGACAGAGGGAGACAGTGTTGGTGCTAATGAGTGACGGAGGGAGACAGTGTTGGTGCCAGTGAGGGGCAGAGGAAGACAGTGTTGGTGCCACTGAGGGGCAGAGGGAGACAGTGTTGGTGCCACTGAGGGGCAGAGGAAGACAGTGTTGGTGCCACTGAGGGGCCAAGGGAGACAGTGTTGGTTCCAGTGAGGGGATGAGGGAGACAGTGTCGGTGCCAGCGTGGGTCTGAGGGAGACAACTTTGGTCCCACTGAGGGGCAGATGGAGACAGTGTTGGTGCCAGTGAGGGGCTGTGGGAGACAGTGTTGGTGCCACGGAGGGGCAGAGGGAGACAGTGTCAGGGCCAGTGAGGGAGCAGTGGGAGACAATGTTGGTGCCAGTGAGGGGAGAGGGTGACAGTGTTGGTGTCAGTGAGAGGCTGAGGGAGACAGTGTTGGTGCCAGTGAGGGGCAGAGGCGGCAGTGTTGGTGCCAGTGAGGGGCTGAGGGAGACAGTGTCAGTGCCAGTGAGGGGCAGAGGGTGACAATGTTGGTGCCAGTGAGGGGCTGACGGAGACAGTGTCAGTGCCAGTGAGGGGCAGAGGGGACAGTGTTGGGGCCAGTGAAGGGTTGAGGATTCAGTGTTGGTGCCAGTGAGGGGATAAGGGAGACAGTGTTGGTGCCAGTGAGGGGAGAGGGTGACAGTGTCAGTGCCAGTTAGTGCAGAGGGAGACAGTGATGGTGCCAGTGAGGGGCTGAGGGAGAGTGTTGGTGCAATTGAGACGCTGAGAGAGACAGTGTTGGTGCCAGTGAGGGGCTGAAGGAGACAGTGTTGGTGTCAGTGGGCGGTTGAGGGAGACAGTGTCAGTGTGAGGCTGAGGGAGACAGTGTTGGGGCCAGTGAGGGGCTGAGGGAGACAGTGTTGGTGCCAGTGAGGGACAGAGGGAGACAGTGTTGGTGCCAGTGAGAGGCTGAGGGAGACAGTGTTGGTGCCAGTGAGGGACTGAGGGAGACAGTGTTGGTCTAGTGAGGGACTGAGGGAGACAGTGTCAGTGTTAGTCTGAGGCTGTGGGAGGCAGAGAAGGTGCCAGTCAGGGGCTGAGGAAAACACTGTTGGTTCCAGTGAGAGGCTGATTGAGAGAGTGTTGGTGCCAGTGAGAGGCAGTGTGAGACAGTGTTGGTGTGAGGCTGAGGGAGACAGTGTAGGTGGCAGTGATGGGCAGAGGGAGACAGTGTTGGTTCCAGTGAGAGGCTGATTGAGAGAGTGTTGGTGCTACTGACGGGCAGTGTGAGACAGTGTTGGTGTGAGGCTGAGGGAGACAGTGTAGTTGCCAGTGAGTGGCTGAGAGAGAGACAGTCTTGGTCCCACAAAGGGGCTTCGGGAGACAGTGTTGGTGCCAGTGAGTGACTGAAAGAGACAGTGTTGGTGCCAGCGCGGGTCTGAGGGAGACAACTTTGGTGCCAGTGAGGGGCAGAGGGAGACAGTGTTGGTGCCAGTGAGGAGCTGAGGGAGAGTGTTGGTGCCATTGTGGGGCTGAGCGAGACAGTGTTGGTGCCAGTGAGAGGCTGAGGGAGACAGTGTTGGTGCCAGTGAGAGGCTGAGGGAGACAGTGTTGGTGCCAGTGAGAGGCTGAGGGAGACAGTGTGTGTGACAGTGGGAGGATGAGGGAGAAAGTGTTGGTGCCAGTGAGGGGCTGACGGAGACAGTGTCAGTGCCAGTGAGGGACTGAGGGAGACAGTGTTGGTGCCAGTGTGGGGATGAGGGAGACAGTGTTGGTACCAGAGAGGGGAGAGGGTGACAGTATTAGTGTCAGTGAGAGGCTGAGGGAGACAGTGTTGGTGCCAGTGAGGGGCAGAGGGGGGCAGTGTGGGGCCAGTGAGGGGCTGAGAGAGACAGTGTTTGTGTCAGTGAGGGGCTGAAGGAGACAGTGTTGGTGCCACTGAGGGGCAGAGGGAGACAGTGTTGGTGCCACTGAGGGGCAGAGGGAGACAGTGTTGGTGGTAGTGAGGGGCTGAGGGAGACAGTGTCAGTGCCAGTGAGGGGATCAGGGGTACTGTGTTGGTGCCACTGAGGGGCAGTGGGAGACAGTGTTGGTGTCAGTGAGGGGCTCAGGGAGACAGTGATGGTGCCAGTGATGAGCTGAGAGAGAGTGTTGGTGCCATTGTGGGGCTGAGGGAGACAGTGTTGGTGCCAGTGTGGGGCTGAGGGAGACAGTGATGGTGCCAGAGAGGGGAGAGGGTGACAGTGTTAGTGTCAGTGAGAGGCTGAGGGAGACAGTGTTGGTGCCAGTGAGCGGCAGAGGGGGGCAGTGTGGGGCCAGTGAGGGGCTGAGAGAGACAGTGTCAGTGCCAGTGAGAGACTGAGGGAGAGGGTGTCGTGGTCAGTTAAAGGCTGAGGAGGACCATGTTGGTGCCAGTGATGGGTTGAGGATTCAATGTTGGTGCCAGTGGGGGGTGAGGGAGACAGTGTTGGTGCCAGTGAGGGACAGGGTGACAGTGTTGGGGTCAGTGAGAGGCTAAGGGAGACAGTGTTGGTGCCAGCGAGAGGCTGAGGGAGACAATGTGTGCGACAGTGGAATGCTGAGGGAGACAGTGTTGGTGTCAGTGAGGGGCTGAAGGAGACAGTGTCGGTGCCACTGAGGGACTGAGGGAGACAGTGTCAGTGTGAGGCTGAGGGAGACAGTGTTGGTGCCAGTGAGGGGCAAAGGGAGACAGTGATGGTGCCAGTGAGGGCCAGAGGGAGACAGTGCTGGTGCCAGTGGGGGGATGAGGGAGACAGTGTTGGTGCCATTGAGAGCTAGAGGGAAACAGTGTTGGTGCCAGTGAGGGACTGAGGGAGACAGTGATGGTGCCAGTGATGAGCTGAGGGAGAGTGTTGGTGCCATTGTGGGGCTGAGGGAGACAGTGTTGGTGCCAGTGAGGGACTGAGGGAGACAGTGATGGTGCCAGTGATGAGCTGAGGGAGAGTGTTGGTGCCATTGTGGGGCTGAGGGAGACAGTGTTGGTGCCAGTGTGGGGCTGAGGGAGACAGTGTTGGTGCCAGAGAGGGGAGAGGGTGACAGTGTTAGTGTCAGTGAGAGGCTGAGGGAGACAGTGTTGGTGCCAGTGAGAGGCTGAGGGAGACAGTGTGTGTGACAGTGGGAGGATGAGGGAGACAGTGTTGGTGTCAGTGAGGGGCTGAAGGTGACAGTGTTGGTGCCACTGAGGGGCAGAGGGAGACAGTGTTGGTGCCAGTGAGGGGCTGAGGGAGAAAGTGTCAGTGTCAGGCTGCGGGAGACAGTAACGGGCGAGTGAGGGGCTCAGGGAAACAGTGTTGGGTGCCACTGAGGGGCAGAGGGAGACAGTGTTGGTGCCAGTGAGGGGCTGAGGGAGACAGTGTTGGTGCCAGTGAGGGACAGAGGGAGACAGTGTTGGTGCCTGTGAGGGACTGAGGGAGACAGTGTTGGTGCCAGTGTGGGGCAAAGGGAGACAGTGTTGGTGAGAGTGAGGGCTAGAGGGAGACAGTGCTGGTGCCAGTGAGACGCTGAGAGAGACAGTGTTGGTGCCAGTGCGGGTCTGAGGGAGACAACGTTGGTGCCAGTGAGGGGCAGAGGGAGACAGTGTTGGTGCCAGTGAGGAGCTGAGGGAGAGTGTTGGTGCCATTGTGGGGCTGAGCGAGACAGTGTAGGTGCCAGTGTGGGGCTGAGGGAGACAATGTCAGGACCAGTGAGAGGCTGAGGGAGACAGTGTTGGTGCCAGTGAGAGGCAGAGTGAGACAGTGTGTGTGACAGTGGGAGACTGAGGGAGACAGTGTTGGTGTCAGTGAGGGGCTGAAGGTGACAGTGTCGGTGCCAGTGAGGGGCTGAGGGAGACAGTGTTTGTGCCAGTGTGGGGCTGAGGGAGACAGTGTCAGTGCCAGTGAGGGGCTGAGGGAGACAGTGTTGGTGCCAGTGAGGGTGACAGTGTAGGTGCCAGTGAGGGGCTGACGGAGACAGTGTCAGTGCCAGTGAGGGGCAGAGGGGACAGAATTGGTGCGAGTGAGGGGCTGACGGAGGTGGTGTTGGTGCCAGTGAGGGGCTGAGGGAGACAGTGTCGGGGTCAGTGAGAGGCTGAGGGAGACACTGTCGGGGTCAGTGAGAGGCTGATGGGGACAGTGTTGGGGCCAGTGAAGGGTTGAGGATTCAGTGTTGGTGCCAGTGAGGGGATAAGGGAGACAGTGTTGGTGCCAGTGAGGGGAGAGGGAGACAGTGTCAGTGCCAGTTAGTGGCAGAGGGAGACAGTGTTGGTGCCACTGAGGGCAGAGGGTGACAGTGTTGGTGCCAGTGAGGGACTAAGAGAGACAGTGATGGTGCCAGTGAGGAGCTGAGGGAGAGTGTTGTTGCCATTGTGGGGCTTAGGGAGACAGTGTGAGGGCCAATGAGGGGCTGAGGGAGACAGTATTGGTGCCAGTGAGGGGAGAGGGTGACAGTGTCAGTGCCAGTTAGTGGCAGAGGGAGACAGTGTTGGTGCCACTGAGGGGCAGAGGGAAACAGTGTTGGTGCAAGTGAGGGCTAGAGGGAAACAGTGTTGGTGCCAGTGAGGGACTGAGGGAGACAGTGATGGTGCCAGTGAGGGACAGAGGGAGACAGTGTTGGTGCCAGTGTGGGGCAAAGGGAGACAGTGTTGGTGAGAGTGAGGGCCAGAGGGAGACAGTGCTGGTGCCAGTGAGACGCTGAGAGAGACAGTGTTGGTGCCAGTGCGGGTCTGAGGGAGACAACGTTGGTGCCAGTGAGGGGCAGAGGGAGACAGTGTTGGTGCCAGTGAGGAGCTGAGGGAGAGTGTTGGTGCCATTGTGGGGCTGAGCGAGACAGTGTAGGTGCCAGTGTGGGGCTGAGGGAGACAATGTCAGGACCAGTGAGAGGCTGAGGGAGACAGTGTTGGTGCCAGTGAGAGGCAGAGTGAGACAGTGTGTGTGACAGTGGGAGACTGAGGGAGACAGTGTTGGTGTCAGTGAGGGGCTGAAGGTGACAGTGTCGGTGCCAGTGAGGGGCTGAGGGAGACAGTGTTTGTGCCAGTGTGGGGCTGAGGGAGACAGTGTCAGTGCCAGTGAGGGGCTGAGGGAGACAGTGTTGGTGCCAGTGAGGGTGACAGTGTAGGTGCCAGTGAGGGGCTGACGGAGACAGTGTCAGTGCCAGTGAGGGGCAGAGGGGACAGAATTGGTGCGAGTGAGGGGCTGACGGAGGTGGTGTTGGTGCCAGTGAGGGGCTGAGGGAGACAGTGTCGGGGTCAGTGAGAGGCTGATGGGGACAGTGTTGGGGCCAGTGAAGGGTTGAGGATTCAGTGTTGGTGCCAGTGAGGGGATAAGGGAGACAGTGTTGGTGCCAGTGAGGGGAGAGGGAGACAGTGTCAGTGCCAGTTAGTGGCAGAGGGAGACAGTGTTGGTGCCACTGAGGGCAGAGGGTGACAGTGTTGGTGCCAGTGAGGGACTAAGAGAGACAGTGATGGTGCCAGTGAGGAGCTGAGGGAGAGTGTTGTTGCCATTGTGGGGCTTAGGGAGACAGTGTGAGGGCCAATGAGGGGCTGAGGGAGACAGTATTGGTGCCAGTGAGGGGAGAGGGTGACAGTGTCAGTGCCAGTTAGTGGCAGAGGGAGACAGTGTTGGTGCCACTGAGGGGCAGAGGGAAACAGTGTTGGTGCCAGTGAGGGCTAGAGGGAAACAGTGTTGGTGCCAGTGAGGGACTGAGGGAGACAGTGATGGTGCCTGTGAGGGACAGAGGGAGACAGTGTTGGTGCCAGTGTGGGGCAAAGGGAGACAGTGTTGGTGAGAGTGAGGGCCAGAGGGAGACAGTGCTGGTGCCAGTGAGACGCTGAGAGAGACAGTGTTGGTGCCAGTGCGGGTCTGAGGGAGACAACGTTGGTGCCAGTGAGGGGCAGAGGGAGACAGTGTTGGTGCCAGTGAGGAGCTGAGGGAGAGTGTTGGTGCCATTGTGGGGCTGAGCGAGACAGTGTAGGTGCCAGTGTGGGGCTGAGGGAGACAATGTCAGGACCAGTGAGAGGCTGAGGGAGACAGTGTTGGTGCCAGTGAGAGGCAGAGTGAGACAGTGTGTGTGACAGTGGGAGACTGAGGGAGACAGTGTTGGTGTCAGTGAGGGGCTGAAGGTGACAGTGTCGGTGCCAGTGAGGGGCTGAGGGAGACAGTGTTTGTGCCAGTGTGGGGCTGAGGGAGACAGTGTCAGTGCCAGTGAGGGGCTGAGGGAGACAGTGTTGGTGCCAGTGAGGGTGACAGTGTAGGTGCCAGTGAGGGGCTGACGGAGACAGTGTCAGTGCCAGTGAGGGGCAGAGGGGACAGAGTTGGTGCGAGTGAGGGGCTGACGGAGGTGATGTTGGTGCCAGTGAGGGGCTGAGGGAGACACTGTCGGGGTCAGTGAGAGGCTGATGGGGACAGTGTTGGGGCCAGTGAAGGGTTGAGGATTCAGTGTTGGTGCCAGTGAGGGGATAAGGGAGACAGTGTTGGTGCCAGTGAGGGGAGAGGGAGACAGTGTCAGTGCCAGTTAGTGGCAGAGGGAGACAGTGTTGGTGCCACTGAGGGCAGAGGGTGACAGTGTTGGTGCCAGTGAGGGACTAAGAGAGACAGTGATGGTGCCAGTGAGGAGCTGAGGGAGAGTGTTGTTGCCATTGTGGGGCTTAGGGAGACAGTGTGAGGGCCAATGAGGGGCTGAGGGAGACAGTATTGGTGCCAGTGAGGGGAGAGGGTGACAGTGTCAGTGCCAGTTAGTGGCAGAGGGAGACAGTGTTGGTGCCACTGAGGGGCAGAGGGAAACAGTGTTGGTGCCAGTGAGGGCTAGAGGGAAACAGTGTTGGTGCCAGTGAGGGACTGAGGGAGACAGTGATGGTGCCAGTGAGGGACAGAGGGAGACAGTGTTTGTGAAAGTGAGGGGCTGAGAGAAACAGTGATGGTGCCAGTGAGGGGAGAGGGTGCCAGTGAAGGGTTGAGGATTCAATGTTGGTGCCTGTGGGGGTGAGGGAGACAGTGTTGGTGCCAGTGTGGGGCTGAGGGTGACAGCGTTGGTGCCAGTGAGGGACAGGGTGACAGTGTTGGTGCCAGTGAGAGGCTGAGGGAGACAGTGTTGGTGCCAGTGAGAGGCTGAGGGAGACAGTGTGTTGACAGTGGGAGGCTGAGGGAGACAGTGTTGGTGTCAGTGAGAGGCAGAGTGAGACAGTGTGTGTGACAGTGGGAGACTGAGGGAGACAGTGTTGGTGTCAGTGAGGGGCTGAAGGTGACAGTGTCGGTGCCAGTGAGGGGCTGAGGGAGACAGTGTTTGTGCCAGTGTGGGGCTGAGGGAGACAGTGTCAGTGCCAGTGAGGGGCTGAGGGAGACAGTGTTGGTGCCAGTGAGGGTGACAGTGTAGGTGCCAGTGAGGGGCTGACGGAGACAGTGTCAGTGCCAGTGAGGGGCAGAGGGGACAGAGTTGGTGCGAGTGAGGGGCTGACGGAGGTGGTGTTGGTGCCAGTGAGGGGCTGAGGGAGACAGTGATGGTGCCAGTGAGGAGCTGAGGGAGAGTGTTGTTGCCATTGTGGGGCTTAGGGAGACAGTGTGAGGGCCAATGAGGGGCTGAGGGAGACAGTATTGGTGCCAGTGAGGGGAGAGGGTGACAGTTTCAGTGCCAGTTAGTGGCAGAGGGAGACAGTGTTGGTGCCACTGAGGGGCAGAGGGAAACAGTGTTGGTGCCAGTGAGGGCTAGAGGGAAACAGTGTTGGTGCCAGTGAGGGACTGAGGGAGACAGTGATGGTGCCAGTGAGGGACAGAGGGAGACAGTGTTTGTGAAAGTGAGGGGCTGAGAGAGACAGTGGTGGTGCCAGTGAGGGGAGAGGGTGCCAGTGAACGGTTGAGGATTCAATGTTGGTGCCTGTGGGGGTGAGGGAGACAGTGTTGGTGCCAGTGTGGGGCTGAGGGTGACAGCGTTGGTGCCAGTGAGGGACAGGGTGACAGTGTTGGTGCCAGTGAGAGGCTGAGGGAGACAGTGTTGGTGCCAGTGAGAGGCTGAGGGAGACAGTGTGTTGACAGTGGGAGGCTGAGGGAGACAGTGTTGGTGTCAGTGAGGAGCTGTGGGAGACAGTGTTGGTGCCAGTGAGGGGCTGAGGGAGAAAGTGTTGGTGCCAGTGAGGGGCTGTGGGAGAAAGTGTTGGTGCCAGTGAGGGGCTGTGGGAGACAGTGTTAGTGCCAGTGAGGGGCAGAGGGGGGCAGTGCTGGCGCCAGTGAGGGGCTGAGGGAGACAGTGTCAGTGCCAGTGAGAGGCTGAGGGGGGCATTGTTGTGGCCAGTGAGGGGATGAGGGAGAGTGTTGTTGCCATTGTGGAGCTGAGCGAGACAGTGTCCGGGCCAGTGAGGGGACAGGGTGACAGTGTAGTTGCCAGTGAGGGGCAGTGAGAGAGACAGTGTTGGTTCCAGTGAGTGGCTGAGGGAGACAGTGTTGGTGCCAGTGAGGGGCTGAGGGGGACAGTGTCAGTGTCAGTGTGAGGCTGAGGGAGACAGTGTCGGTGCCACTGAGGGGCAGAGGGAGACAGTGTTGGTGCCAGTGAGGGACAAAGGGAGACAGTGTTGGTGCCAGTGAGGGCCAGAGGGAGACAGTGCTGGTGCCAGCGAGACGCTGAGAGAGACTGTGTTGGTGCCAGTGAGGAGCTGAGGGAGACAGTGTTGGTGCCAGTGTGGGGCTGAGGGAGACAGTGTCAGGGCCAGTGTGGGGCTGAGGGAGACAGTGTCAGGGCCAGTGAGAGGCTGAGGGAGACAGTGTTGGTGTCAGTGAGGGGCTGAAGGTGACAGTGTCGGTGCCACTGAGGGGCAGAGGGAGACAATGTTGGTGCCAGTGAGGGGCTGAGGGAGACAGTGTTGGTGCCAGTGAGGGACAGAGGGAGTCAGTGTTGGTGCCAGTGAGGGACAGGGGGAGACAGTGTTGGTGCCAGTGAGGGGCAAAGGGAGACAGTGCTGGTGCCAGTGAGACGCTGAGAGAGACAGATTTGGTGCCAGCGTGGGTCTGAGGGAGACCACTTTGGTGCCAGTGAGGGGCAGAAGGAGACAGTGTTGGTGCCAGAGGGGAGCTGAGGGAGTGTGTTGGTGCCATTGTGGGGCTGAGCGAGACAGTGTTGGTGCCAGTGTGGGGCTGAGGGAGACAGTGTCAGGGATAGTGAGGTGCTGAGGGAGACAGTGTTGGTGCAAGTGAGGGGACAGGTTGACAGTGTAGATGCCACTGAGGGGCTGAGAGAGAGAGACAGTGTTGGTGCCAGTGAAGGGCAGAGTGAGATAGTGTTGGTGCCAGTGAGGGGTTGCGTGAGAGAGTGTTGGAGCCAGTGGGGTGCTGAGGGAGACAGTGTTGGTGCCAATGAGGTCTGAGGGAGACAGTGTTGGTTCCAGTGAGGGGCTGAGGGGGACAGTGTTGGTGCCAGTGAGGTCTGAGGGAGACAGTGTTGGTTCCAGTGAGGGGCTGAGGGGGACAGTGTCAGTGCCAGTGAGAGGCTGAGGTAGACGAAGTCGGGGTCAGGGAGAGGCTGAGGGGGACGGTGTTGGGGCCAGTGAAGGGTTGAGGATTCAGTGTTGGTGCCAGTGAGGGGATAAGGGAGACAGTGTTGGTGCCAGTGTGGGGCTGAGGGAGACAGTGTCAGTGCCAGTGAGGGGCTGAGGGAGACAGTGTTGGTGCCAGTGAGGGTGACAGTGTTGGTGCCAGTGAGGGGCTGACGGAGACAGTGATGGTGCCAGTGAGGGGCAGAGTGAGACAGTGTTAGTGCCAGTGAGGGGCTGAGGGAGACTGTGTCAGTGCCAGTGAGAGGTTGAGGGAGATGGTGTCGGGGTCAGTGAGAGGCTGAGGGGGAGAGTGTTGGGGCCAGTGAAGGGTTGAGGATTCAGTGTTGGTGCCAGTGAGGGGATAAGGGAGACAGTGTTGGTGCCAGTGAGGGGAGAGGGAGACAGTGTCAGTGCCATTTAGTGGCAGAGGGAGACAGTGTTGGTGCCACTGAGGGCTAGAGGGAAACAGTGTTGGTGCCAGCGAGGGGCTTAGGGAGACAGTGTCAGGGCCAGTGAGGGGCTGAGGGAGACAGTGTTGGTGCCAGTGAGGGGATAAGGGAGACAGTGTTGGTGCCAGTGAGGGGAGAGGGTGATAGTGTCAGTGCCAGTTAGTGGCAGAGGGAGACAGTGTTGGTGCGACTGAGGGGCAGAGGGAAACAGTGTTGGTGCCAGTGAGGGCTAGAGGGAAACAGTGTTGGTGCCAGTGAGGGGCAGAGGGAGACAGTATTTGTGAAAGTGAGGGGCTGAGAGAGACAGTGATGGTGCCAGTGAGGGGCAGAGGGGGCAGTGTTGGTGCCACTAAGGGGCTGAGGGAGACAGTGTCGGTGCCAGTGAGAGGCTGAAGGAGACGGTGTCGTGGTCAGTGAAAGGCTGAGGGGGACCGTGTTGGTGCCAGTGAAGGGTTGAGGATTCAATGTTGGTGCCTGTGGGGGGTGAGGGAGTCAGTGTTGGTGCCAGTGTGGGGCTGAGGGTGACAGTGTTGGTGCCAGTGAGGGACAGGGTGACAGTGTTGGTGCCAGTGAGAGGCTGAGGGAGACAGTGTTGGTGCCAGTGAGGGGCAGAGGGGGCAGTGTGGGGCCAGTAAGGGGTGAGGGAGTCAGTGTTGGTGCCAGTGTGGGGCTGAGGGTGACAGTGTTGGTGCCAGTGAGGGACAGGGTGACAGTGTTGGTGCCAGTGTGGGGCTGAGGGAGACAGTGTTGGTGCCAGTGAGGGGCAGAGGGGGCAGTGTGGGGCCAGTAAGGGGTGAGGGAGACAGTGTTGGTGCCAGTGAGGGGCTGAGGGTGACAGTGTCAGTGCCAGTGAGAGGCTGAGGGAGACGTGGTCGGTGTCAGTGAGAGGCTGAGGGGGACATTGTTGTGGCCAGTGAGGTGCTGAGGATTCAGTGATGGGATGAGGGAGACAGTGTTGGTGCCAGTGTGGGGCTGAGGGAGACAGTGTTGGTGCCAGTGTGGGGCTGAGGGAGACATTGTTGGTGCCAGTGAGGGGACAGGGTGACAGTGTTGGTATCAGTGAGAGGCTGAGGGAGACAGTGTTGGTATCAGTGAGAGGCTGAGGGAGACAGTATGTGTGCCAGTGAGCGGCTGAGGGAGACAGTGTCGGTATCAGTGAGAGGCTGAGGGTGACAGTGTAGGTGCCAGTGAGGGGCAGAGGGAGTCAGTGTTGCTGCCAGTGAGGGGCAGAGGGAGACAACGTTGGTGCCAGTGAGGGACGGATGGAGACAGTGTTGGTGCCAGTGAGGGGCTGAGGGAGACAGTGTTGGTGCCCATGTTGGGCTGAGGTAGACAGTGTCAGTGCCAGTGAGGGGCTGAGGGAGACAGTGTTGGTGCCAGTGAGGCACTGAGGGAGACAGTGTTGGTGCCAGTGAGGGGCTCAGGGAAGACAGTGTTGGTGCCAGTGAGAGGCTGAGGGAGACAGTGTTGGTGCCAGTGAGAGGCTGAGGGAGACAGTGTGTTGACAGTGGGAGGCTGAGGGAGACAGTGTTGGTGTCAGTGAGGAGCTGTGGGAGACAGTGTTGGTGCCAGTGAGGGGCTGAGGGAGAAAGTGTTGGTGCCAGTGAGGGGCTGTGGGAGAAAGTGTTGGTGCCAGTGAGGGGCTGTGGGAGACAGTGTTAGTGCCAGTGAGGGGCAGAGGGGGGCAGTGCTGGCGCCAGTGAGGGGCTGAGGGAGTCAGTGTCAGTGCCAGTGAGAGGCTGAGGGGGGCATTGTTGTGGCCAGTGAGGGGATGAGGGAGAGTGTTGTTGCCATTGTGGAGCTGAGCGAGACAGTGTCCGGGCCAGTGAGGGGACAGGGTGACAGTGTAGTTGCCAGTGAGGGGCAGTGAGAGAGACAGTGTTGGTTCCAGTGGGTGGCTGAGGGAGACAGTGTTGGTGCCAGTGAGGGGCTGAGGGGGACAGTGTCAGTGTCAGTGTGAGGCTGAGGGAGACAGTGTCGGTGCCACTGAGGGGCAGAGGGAGACAGTGTTGGTGCCAGTGAGGGACAAAGGGAGACAGTGTTGGTGCCAGTGAGGGCCAGAGGGAGACAGTGCTGGTGCCAGCGAGACGCTGAGAGAGACTGTGTTGGTGCCAGTGAGGAGCTGAGGGAGACAGTGTTGGTGCCAGTGTGGGGCTGAGGGAGACAGTGTCAGGGCCAGTGTGGGGCTGAGGGAGACAGTGTCAGGGCCAGTGAGAGGCTGAGGGAGACAGTGTTGGTGTCAGTGAGGGGCTGAAGGTGACAGTGTCGGTGCCACTGAGGGGCAGAGGGAGACAATGTTGGTGCCAGTGAGGGGCTGAGGGAGACAGTGTTGGTGCCAGTGAGGGACAGAGGGAGTCAGTGTTGGTGCCAGTGAGGGACAGGGGGAGACAGTGTTGGTGCCAGTGAGGGGCAAAGGGAGACAGTGTTGGTGCCAGTGAGACGCTGAGAGAGACAGATTTGGTGCCAGCAAGGGTCTGAGGGAGACCACTTTGGTGCCAGTGAGGGGCAGAAGGAGACAGTGTTGGTGCCAGAGGGGAGCTGAGGGAGTGTGTTGGTGCCATTGTGGGGCTGAGCGAGACAGTGTTGGTGCCAGTGTGGGGCTGAGGGAGATAGTGTCAGGGATAGTGAGGTGCTGAGGGAGACAGTGTTGGTGCAAGTGAGGGGACAGGTTGACAGTGTAGATGCCACTGAGGGGCTGAGAGAGAGAGACAGTGTTGGTGCCAGTGAGGGGCAGAGTGAGATAGTGTTGGTGCCAGTGTGGGGCTGAGGGAGACAGTGTCAGTGCCAGTGAGGGGCTGAGGGAGACAGTGTTGGTGCCAGTGAGGGTGACAGTGTTGGTGCCAGTGAGGGGCTGACGGAGACAGTGATGGTGCCAGTGAGGGGCAGAGTGAGACAGTGTTAGTGCCAGTGAGGGGCTGAGGGAGACTGTGTCAGTGCCAGTGAGAGGTTGAGGGAGATGGTGTCGGGGTCAGTGAGAGGCTGAGGGGGAGAGTGTTGGGGCCAGTGAAGGGTTGAGGATTCAGTGTTGGTGCCAGTGAGGGGATAAGGGAGACAGTGTTGGTGCCAGTGAGGGGAGAGGGAGACAGTGTCAGTGCCATTTAGTGGCAGAGGGAGACAGTGTTGGTGCCACTGAGGGCTAGAGGGAAACAGTGTTGGTGCCAGCGAGGGGCTTAGGGAGACAGTGTCAGGACCAGTGAGGGGCTGAGGGAGACAGTGTTGGTGCCAGTGAGGGGAGAGGGTGATAGTGTCAGTGCCAGTTAGTGGCAGAGGGAGACAGTGTTGGTGCGACTGAGGGGCAGAGGGAAACAGTGTTGGGGCCAGTGAGGGCTAGAGGGAAACAGTGTTGGTGCCAGTGAGGGGCAGAGGGAGACAGTATTTGTGAAAGTGAGGGGCTGAGAGAGACAGTGATGGTGCCAGTGAGGGGCAGAGGGGGCAGTGTTGGTGCCACTAAGGGGCTGAGGGAGACAGTGTCGGTGCCAGTGAGAGGCTGAAGGAGACGGTGTCGTGGTCAGTGAAAGGCTGAGGGGGACCGTGTTGGTGCCAGTGAAGGGTTGAGGATTCAATGTTGGTGCCTGTGGGGGGTGAGGGAGTCAGTGTTGGTGCCAGTGTGGGGCTGAGGGTGACAGTGTTGGTGCCAGTGAGGGACAGGGTGACAGTGTTGGTGCCAGTGAGAGGCTGAGGGAGACAGTGTTGGTGCCAGTGAGGGGCAGAGGGGGCAGTGTGGGGCCAGTAAGGGGTGAGGGAGTCAGTGTTGGTGCCAGTGTGGGGCTGAGGGTGACAGTGTTGGTGCCAGTGAGGGACAGGGTGACAGTGTTGGTGCCAGTGTGGGGCTGAGGGAGACAGTGTTGGTGCCAGTGAGGGGCAGAGGGGGCAGTGTGGGGCCAGTAAGGGGTGAGGGAGACAGTGTTGGTGCCAGTGAGGGGCTGAGGGTGACAGTGTCAGTGCCAGTGAGAGGCTGAGGGAGACGTGGTCGGTGTCAGTGAGAGGCTGAGGGGGACATTGTTGTGGCCAGTGAGGTGCTGAGGATTCAGTGATGGGATGAGGGAGACAGTGTTGGTGCCAGTGTGGGGCTGAGGGAGACAGTGTTGGTGCCAGTGAGGGGACAGGGTGACAGTGTTGGTATCAGTGAGAGGCTGAGGGAGACAGTGTTGGTATCAGTGAGAGGCTGAGGGAGACAGTATGTGTGCCAGTGAGCGGCTGAGGGAGACAGTGTCGGTATCAGTGAGAGGCTGAGGGTGACAGTGTAGGTGCCAGTGAGGGGCAGAGGGAGTCAGTGTTGCTGCCAGTGAGGGGCAGAGGGAGACAACGTTGGTGCCAGTGAGGGACGGATGGAGACAGTGTTGGTGCCAGTGAGGGGCTGAGGGAGACAGTGTTGGTGCCCATGTTGGGCTGAGGTAGACAGTGTCAGTGCCAGTGAGGGGCTGAGGGAGACAGTGTTGGTGCCAGTGAGGCACTGAGGGAGACAGTGTTGGTGCCAGTGAGGGGCTCAGGGAAGACAGTGTTGGTGCCACTGAGGGGCAGAGGGAGACAGTGTTGGTGCCAGTGAGAGGCTGAGGGAGACAGTGTGTTGACAGTGGGAGGCTGAGGGAGACAGTGTTGGTGTCAGTGAGGAGCTGTGGGAGACAGTGTTGGTGCCAGTGAGGGGCTGAGGGAGAAAGTGTTGGTGCCAGTGAGGGGCTGTGGGAGAAAGTGTTGGTGCCAGTGAGGGGCTGTGGGAGACAGTGTTAGTGCCAGTGATGGGCAGAGGGGGGCAGTGCTAGCGCCAGTGAGGGGCTGAGGGAGTCAGTGTCAGTGCCAGTGAGAGGCTGAGGGGGGCATTGTTGTGGCCAGTGAGGGGATGAGGGAGAGTGTTGTTGCCATTGTGGAGCTGAGCGAGACAGTGTCCGGGCCAGTGAGGGGACAGGGTGACAGTGTAGTTGCCAGTGAGGGGCAGTGAGAGAGACAGTGTTGGTTCCAGTGGGTGGCTGAGGGAGACAGTGTTGGTGCCAGTGAGGGGCTGAGGGGGACAGTGTCAGTGTCAGTGTGAGGCTGAGGGAGACAGTGTCGGTGCCACTGAGGGGCAGAGGGAGACAGTGTTGGTGCCAGTGAGGGACAAAGGGAGACAGTGTTGGTGCCAGTGAGGGCCAGAGGGAGACAGTGCTGGTGCCAGCGAGACGCTGAGAGAGACTGTGTTGGTGCCAGTGAGGAGCTGAGGGAGACAGTGTTGGTGCCAGTGTGGGGCTGAGGGAGACAGTGTCAGGGCCAGTGTGGGGCTGAGGGAGACAGTGTCAGGGCCAGTGAGAGGCTGAGGGAGACAGTGTTGGTGTCAGTGAGGGGCTGAAGGTGACAGTGTCGGTGCCACTGAGGGGCAGAGGGAGACAATGTTGGTGCCAGTGAGGGGCTGAGGGAGACAGTGTTGGTGCCAGTGAGGGACAGAGGGAGTCAGTGTTGGTGCCAGTGAGGGACAGGGGGAGACAGTGTTGGTGCCAGTGAGGGGCAAAGGGAGACAGTGCTGGTGCCAGTGAGACGCTGAGAGAGACAGATTTGGTGCCAGCGTGGGTCTGAGGGAGACCACTTTGGTGCCAGTGAGGGGCAGAAGGAGACAGTGTTGGTGCCAGAGGGGAGCTGAGGGAGTGTGTTGGTGCCATTGTGGGGCTGAGCGAGACAGTGTTGGTGCCAGTGTGGGGCTGAGGGAGATAGTGTCAGGGATAGTGAGGTGCTGAGGGAGACAGTGTTGGTGCAAGTGAGGGGACAGGTTGACAGTGTAGATGCCACTGAGGGGCTGAGAGAGAGAGACAGTGTTGGTGCCAGTGAGGGGCAGAGTGAGATAGTGTTGGTGCCAGTGTGGGGCTGAGGGAGACAGTGTCAGTGCCAGTGGGGTGCTGAGGGAGACAGTGTTGGTGCCAATGAGGTCTGAGGGAGACAGTGTTGGTTCCAGTGAGGGGCTGAGGGGGACAGTGTTGGTGCCAGTGAGGTCTGAGGGAGACAGTGTTGGTTCCAGTGAGGGGCTGAGGGGGACAGTGTCAGTGCCAGTGAGAGGCTGAGGTAGACGAAGTCGGGGTCAGGGAGAGGCTGAGGGGGACGGTGTTGGGGCCAGTGAAGGGTTGAGGATTCAGTGTTGGTGCCAGTGAGGGGATAAGGGAGATAGTGTTGGTGCCAGTGTGGGGCTGAGGGAGACAGTGTCAGTGCCAGTGAGGGACAGGGTGACAGTGTTGGTGCCAGTGAGGGGATAAGGGAGACAGTGTTGGTGCCAGTGAGGGGCTGAGGGAGACAGTGTGTGTGACAGTGGGAGGATGAGGGAGAAAGTGTTGGTGCCAGTGAGGGGCTGACGGAGACAGTGTCAGTGCCAGTGAGGGACTGAGGGAGACAGTGTTGGTGCCAGTGTGGGGATGAGGGAGACAGTGTTGGTACCAGAGAGGGGAGAGGGTGACAGTATTAGTGTCAGTGAGAGGCTGAGGGAGACAGTGTTGGTGCCAGTGAGGGGCAGAGGGGGGCAGTGTGGGGCCAGTGAGGGGCTGAGAGAGACAGTGTTTGTGTCAGTGAGGGGCTGAAGGAGACAGTGTTGGTGCCACTGAGGGGCAGAGGGAGACAGTGTTGGTGCCACTGAGGGGCAGAGGGAGACAGTGTTGGTGGTAGTGAGGGGCTGAGGGAGACAGTGTCAGTGCCAGTGAGGGGATCAGGGATACTGTGTTGGTGCCACTGAGGGGCAGTGGGAGACAGTGTTGGTGTCAGTGAGGGGCTCAGGGAGACAGTGATGGTGCCAGTGATGAGCTGAGAGAGAGTGTTGGTGCCATTGTGGGGCTGAGGGAGACAGTGTTGGTGCCAGTGTGGGGCTGAGATTGACAGTGTTGGTGCCAGAGAGGGGAGAGGGTGACAGTGTTAGTGTCAGTGAGAGGCTGAGGGAGACAGTGTTGGTGCCAGTGAGGGGCAGAGGGGGGCAGTGTGGGGCCAGTGAGGGGCTGAGAGAGACAGTGTCAGTGCCAGTGAGAGACTGAGGGAGAGGGTGTCGTGGTCAGTTAAAGGCTGAGGAGGACCATGTTGGTGCCAGTGATGGGTTGAGGATTCAATGTTGGTGCCAGTGGGGGGTGAGGGAGACAGTGTTGGTGCCAGTGAGGGACAGGGTGACAGTGTTGGGGTCAGTGAGAGGCTAAGGGAGACAGTGTTGGTGCCAGCGAGAGGCTGAGGGAGACAATGTGTGCGACAGTGGAATGCTGAGGGAGACAGTGTTGGTGTCAGTGAGGGGCTGAAGGAGACAGTGTCGGTGCCACTGAGGGACTGAGGGAGACAGTGTCAGTGTGAGGCTGAGGGAGACAGTGTTGGTGCCAGTGAGGGGCAAAGGGAGACAGTGATGGTGCCAGTGAGGGCCAGAGGGAGACAGTGCTGGTGCCAGTGGGGGGATGAGGGAGACAGTGTTGGTGCCATTGAGAGCTAGAGGGAAACAGTGTTGGTGCCAGTGAGGGACTGAGGGAGACAGTGATGGTGCCAGTGATGAGCTGAGGGAGAGTGTTGGTGCCATTGTGGGGCTGAGGGAGACAGTGTTGGTGCCAGTGAGGGACTGAGGGAGACAGTGATGGTGCCAGTGATGAGCTGAGGGAGAGTGTTGGTGCCATTGTGGGGCTGAGGGAGACAGTGTTGGTGCCAGTGTGGGGCTGAGGGAGACAGTGTTGGTGCCAGAGAGGGGAGAGGGTGACAGTGTTAGTGTCAGTGAGAGGCTGAGGGAGACAGTGTTGGTGCCAGTGAGAGGCTGAGGGAGACAGTGTGTGTGACAGTGGGAGGATGAGGGAGACAGTGTTGGTGTCAGTGAGGGGCTGAAGGTGACAGTGTCGGTGCCACTGAGGGGCAGAGGGAGACAGTGTTGGTGCCAGTGAGGGGCTGAGGGAGAAAGTGTCAGTGTCAGGCTGCGGGAGACAGTGACGGGCCAGTGAGGGGCTCAGGGAAACAGTGTTGGGTGCCACTGAGGGGCAGAGGGAGACAGTGTTGGTGCCAGTGAGGGGCTGAGGGAGACAGTGTTGGTGCCAGTGAGGGACAGAGGGAGACAGTGTTTGTGCCTGTGAGGGACTGAGGGAGACAGTGTTGGTGCCAGTGTGGGGCAAAGGGAGACAGTGTTGGTGAGAGTGAGGGCCAGAGGGAGACAGTGCTGGTGCCAGTGAGACGCTGAGAGAGACAGTGTTGGTGCCAGTGCGCGTCTGAGGGAGACAACGTTGGTGCCAGTGAGGGGCAGAGGGAGACAGTGTTGGTGCCAGTGAGGGGCTGAGGGAGAGTGTTGGTGCCATTGTGGGGCTGAGGGAGACAATGTCAGGACCAGTGAGAGTCTGAGGGAGACAGTGTTGGTGCCAGTGAGAGGCAGAGTGAGACAGTGTGTGTGACAGTGGGAGACTGAGGGAGACAGTGTTGGTGTCAGTGAGGGGCTGAAGGTGACAGTGTCGGTGCCACTGAGGGGCTGAGGGAGACAGTGTCAGTGCCAGTGAGAGGCTGAGGGAGACAGTGTCGGTGCCAGTGAGGGGCTGAGGGAGACAGTGTTGGTGCCAGTGTGGGGCTGAGGGAGACAGTGTCAGTGCCAGTGAGGGGCTGAGGGAGACAGTGTTGGTGCCAGTGAGGGTGACAGTGTAGGTGCCAGTGAGGGGCTGACGGAGACAGTGTCAGTGCCAGTGAGGGGCAGAGGGGACAGAGTTGGTGTGAGTGAGGGGCTGACGGAGACGGTGTTGGTGCCAGTGAGGGGCTGAGGGAGACAGTGTCAGTGCCAGTGAGAGGCTGAGGGAGACACTGTTGGGGTCAGTGAGAGGCTGATGGGGACAGTGTTGGGGCCAGTGAAGGGTTGAGGATTCAGTGTTGGTGCCAGTGAGGGGATAAGGGAGACAGTGTTGGTGCCAGTGAGGGGAGAGGGAGACAGTGTCAGTGCCAGTTAGTGGCAGAGGGAGACAGTGTTGGTGCCACTGAGGGCAGAGGGTGACAGTGTTGGTGCCAGTGAGGAGCTGAGGGAGAGTGTTGTTGCCATTGTGGGGCTTAGGGAGACAGTGTGAGGGCCAATGAGGGGCTGAGGGAGACAGTATTGGTGCCAGTGAGGGGAGAGGGTGACAGTGTCAGTGCCAGTTAGTGGCAGAGGGTGACAGTGTTGGTGCCACTGAGGGGCAGAGGGAAACAGTGTTGGTGCCAGTGAGGGCTAGAGGGAAACAGTGTTGGTGCCAGTGAGGGACTGAGGGAGACAGTGATGGTGCCAGTGAGGGACAGAGGGAGACAGTGTTTGTGAAAGTGAGGGGCTGAGAGAGACAGTGATGGTGCCAGTGAGGGGAGAGGGTGCCAGTGAAGGGTTGAGGATTCAATGTTGGTGCCTGTGGGGGTGAGGGAGACAGTGTTGGTGCCGGTGTGGGGCTGAGGGTGACAGCGTTGGTGCCAGTGAGGGACAGGGTGACAGTGTTGGTGCCAGTGAGAGGCTGAGGGAGACAGTGTTGGTGCCAGTGAGAGGCTGAGGGAGACAGTGTGTTGACAGTGGGAGGCTGAGGGAGACAGTGTTGGTGTCAGTGAGGAGCTGTGGGAGACAGTGTTGGTGCCAGTGAGGGGCTGAGGGAGAAAGTGTTGGTGCCAGTGAGGGGCTGTGGGAGAAAGTGTTGGTGCCAGTGAGGGGCTGTGGGAGACAGTGTTAGTGCCAGTGAGGGGCAGAGGGGGGCAGTGCTGGCGCCAGTGAGGGGCTGAGGGAGACAGTGTCAGTGCCAGTGAGAGGCTGAGGGGGGCATTGTTGTGGCCAGTGAGGGGATGAGGGAGAGTGTTGTTGCCATTGTGGAGCTGAGCGAGACAGTGTCCGGGCCAGTGAGGGGACAGGGTGACAGTGTAGGTGCCAGTGAGGGGCAGTGAGAGAGACAGTGTTGGTTCCAGTGAGTGGCTGAGGGAGACAGTGTTGGTGCCAGTGAGGGGCTGAGGGGGACAGTGTCAGTGTCAGTGTGAGGCTGAGGGAGACAGTGTCGGTGCCACTGAGGGGCAGAGGGAGACAGTGTTGGTGCCAGTGAGGGACAAAGGGAGACAGTGTTGGTGCCAGTGAGGGCCAGAGGGAGACAGTGCTGGTGCCAGCGAGACGCTGAGAGAGACTGTGTTGGTGCCAGTGAGGAGCTGAGGGAGACAGTGTTGGTGCCAGTGTGGGGCTGAGGGAGACAGTGTCAGGGCCAGTGTGGGGCTGAGGGAGACAGTGTCAGGGCCAGTGAGAGGCTGAGGGAGACAGTGTTGGTGTCAGTGAGGGGCTGAAGGTGACAGTGTCGGTGCCACTGAGGGGCAGAGGGAGACAGTGTTGGTGCCAGTGAGGGGCTGAGGGAGACAATGTTGGTGCCAGTGAGGGACAGAGGGAGTCAGTGTTGGTGCCAGTGAGGGACAGGGGGAGACAGTGTTGGTGCCAGTGAGGGGCAAAGGGAGACAGTGCTGGTGCCAGTGAGACGCTGAGAGAGACAGATTTGGTGCCAGCGTGGGTCTGAGGGAGACCACTTTGGTGCCAGTGAGGGGCAGAAGGAGACAGTGTTGGTGCCAGAGGGGAGCTGAGCGAGACAGTGTTGGTGCCAGTGTGGGGCTGAGGGAGACAGTGTCAGGGATAGTGAGGTGCTGAGGGAGACAGTGTTGGTGCAAGTGAGGGGGCAGGTTGACAGTGTAGATGCCACTGAGGGGCTGAGAGAGAGAGACAGTGTTGGTGCCAGTGAGGGGCAGAGTGAGATAGTGTTGGTGCCAGTGAGGGGTTGCGTGAGAGAGTGTTGGAGCCAGTGGGGTGCTGAGGGAGACAGTGTTGGTGCCAATGAGGTCTTAGGGAGACAGTGTTGGTTCCAGTGAGGGGCTGAGGGGGACAGTGTTGGTGCCAGTGAGGTCTGAGGGAGACAGTGTTGGTTCCAGTGAGGGGCTGAGGGGGACAGTGTCAGTGCCAGTGAGAGGCTGAGGTAGACGAAGTCGGGGTCAGGGAGAGGCTGAGGGGGACGGTGTTGGGGCCAGTGAAGGGTTGAGGATTCAGTGTTGGTGCCAGTGAGGGGATAAGGGAGACAGTGTTGGTGCCAGTGTGGGGCTGAGGGAGACAGTGTCAGTGCCAGTGAGGGGCTGAGGGAGACAGTGTTGGTGCCAGTGAGGGACAGAGGGAGACAGTGTTTGTGAAAGTGAGGGGCTGAGAGAGACAGTGATGGTGCCAGTGAGGGGAGAGGGTGCCAGTGAAGGGTTGAGGATTCAATGTTGGTGCCTGTGGGGGTGAGGGAGACAGTGTTGGTGCCGGTGTGGGGCTGAGGGTGACAGCGTTGGTGCCAGTGAGGGACAGGGTGACAGTGTTGGTGCCAGTGAGAGGCTGAGGGAGACAGTGTTGGTGCCAGTGAGAGGCTGAGGGAGACAGTGTGTTGACAGTGGGAGGCTGAGGGAGACAGTGTTGGTGTCAGTGAGGAGCTGTGGGAGACAGTGTTGGTGCCAGTGAGGGGCTGAGGGAGAAAGTGTTGGTGCCAGTGAGGGGCTGTGGGAGAAAGTGTTGGTGCCAGTGAGGGGCTGTGGGAGACAGTGTTAGTGCCAGTGAGGGGCAGAGGGGGGCAGTGCTGGCGCCAGTGAGGGGCTGAGGGAGACAGTGTCAGTGCCAGTGAGAGGCTGAGGGGGGCATTGTTGTGGCCAGTGAGGGGATGAGGGAGAGTGTTGTTGCCATTGTGGAGCTGAGCGAGACAGTGTCCGGGCCAGTGAGGGGACAGGGTGACAGTGTAGGTGCCAGTGAGGGGCAGTGAGAGAGACAGTGTTGGTTCCAGTGAGTGGCTGAGGGAGACAGTGTTGGTGCCAGTGAGGGGCTGAGGGGGACAGTGTCAGTGTCAGTGTGAGGCTGAGGGAGACAGTGTCGGTGCCACTGAGGGGCAGAGGGAGACAGTGTTGGTGCCAGTGAGGGACAAAGGGAGACAGTGTTGGTGCCAGTGAGGGCCAGAGGGAGACAGTGCTGGTGCCAGCGAGACGCTGAGAGAGACTGTGTTGGTGCCAGTGAGGAGCTGAGGGAGACAGTGTTGGTGCCAGTGTGGGGCTGAGGGAGACAGTGTCAGGGCCAGTGTGGGGCTGAGGGAGACAGTGTCAGGGCCAGTGAGAGGCTGAGGGAGACAGTGTTGGTGTCAGTGAGGGGCTGAAGGTGACAGTGTCGGTGCCACTGAGGGGCAGAGGGAGACAGTGTTGGTGCCAGTGAGGGGCTGAGGGAGACAGTGTTGGTGCCAGTGAGGGACAGAGGGAGTCAGTGTTGGTGCCAGTGAGGGACAGGGGGAGACAGTGTTGGTGCCAGTGAGGGGCAAAGGGAGACAGTGCTGGTGCCAGTGTGGGGCTGAGATTGACAGTGTTGGTGCCAGAGAGGGGAGAGGGTGACAGTGTTAGTGTCAGTGAGAGGCTGAGGGAGACAGTGTTGGTGCCAGTGAGGGGCAGAGGGGGGCAGTGTGGGGCCAGTGAGGGGCTGAGAGAGACAGTGTCAGTGCCAGTGAGAGACTGAGGGAGAGGGTGTCGTGGTCAGTTAAAGGCTGAGGAGGACCATGTTGGTGCCAGTGATGGGTTGAGGATTCAATGTTGGTGCCAGTGGGGGGTGAGGGAGACAGTGTTGGTGCCAGTGAGGGACAGGGTGACAGTGTTGGGGTCAGTGAGAGGCTAAGGGAGACAGTGTTGGTGCCAGCGAGAGGCTGAGGGAGACAATGTGTGCGACAGTGGAATGCTGAGGGAGACAGTGTTGGTGTCAGTGAGGGGCTGAAGGAGACAGTGTCGGTGCCACTGAGGGACTGAGGGAGACAGTGTCAGTGTGAGGCTGAGGGAGACAGTGTTGGTGCCAGTGAGGGGCAAAGGGAGACAGTGATGGTGCCAGTGAGGGCCAGAGGGAGACAGTGCTGGTGCCAGTGGGGGGATGAGGGAGACAGTGTTGGTGCCATTGAGAGCTAGAGGGAAACAGTGTTGGTGCCAGTGAGGGACTGAGGGAGACAGTGATGGTGCCAGTGATGAGCTGAGGGAGAGTGTTGGTGCCATTGTGGGGCTGAGGGAGACAGTGTTGGTGCCAGTGAGGGACTGAGGGAGACAGTGATGGTGCCAGTGATGAGCTGAGGGAGAGTGTTGGTGCCATTGTGGGGCTGAGGGAGACAGTGTTGGTGCCAGTGTGGGGCTGAGGGAGACAGTGTTGGTGCCAGAGAGGGGAGAGGGTGACAGTGTTAGTGTCAGTGAGAGGCTGAGGGAGACAGTGTTGGTGCCAGTGAGAGGCTGAGGGAGACAGTGTGTGTGACAGTGGGAGGATGAGGGAGACAGTGTTGGTGTCAGTGAGGGGCTGAAGGTGACAGTGTCGGTGCCACTGAGGGGCAGAGGGAGACAGTGTTGGTGCCAGTGAGGGGCTGAGGGAGAAAGTGTCAGTGTCAGGCTGCGGGAGACAGTGACGGGCCAGTGAGGGGCTCAGGGAAACAGTGTTGGGTGCCACTGAGGGGCAGAGGGAGACAGTGTTGGTGCCAGTGAGGGGCTGAGGGAGACAGTGTTGGTGCCAGTGAGGGACAGAGGGAGACAGTGTTTGTGCCTGTGAGGGACTGAGGGAGACAGTGTTGGTGCCAGTGTGGGGCAAAGGGAGACAGTGTTGGTGAGAGTGAGGGCCAGAGGGAGACAGTGCTGGTGCCAGTGAGACGCTGAGAGAGACAGTGTTGGTGCCAGTGCGCGTCTGAGGGAGACAACGTTGGTGCCAGTGAGGGGCAGAGGGAGACAGTGTTGGTGCCAGTGAGGGGCTGAGGGAGAGTGTTGGTGCCATTGTGGGGCTGAGGGAGACAATGTCAGGACCAGTGAGAGTCTGAGGGAGACAGTGTTGGTGCCAGTGAGAGGCAGAGTGAGACAGTGTGTGTGACAGTGGGAGACTGAGGGAGACAGTGTTGGTGTCAGTGAGGGGCTGAAGGTGACAGTGTCGGTGCCACTGAGGGGCTGAGGGAGACAGTGTCAGTGCCAGTGAGAGGCTGAGGGAGACAGTGTCGGTGCCAGTGAGGGGCTGAGGGAGACAGTGTTGGTGCCAGTGTGGGGCTGAGGGAGACAGTGTCAGTGCCAGTGAGGGGCTGAGGGGGACAGTGTCACTGCCAGTGAGGGGCAGAGGGAGACAGTGTTGGTTCTAGTGAGAGGCTGATTGAGAGAGTGTTGCTGCAACTGAGGGGCAGTGTGAGACAGTGTTGGTGTCGGTGTGAGGCAGAGGGAGACAGTGTTGGTGCCAGTGAGGGACATAGGGAGACAGTGTTGGTGCCAGTTAGGATCTGAGGGAGAGTGTTGGTGCCATTGTGGGGCTGAGGGAGACAGCGTCAGTGCCAGTGAGGGGCTGAGTGAGACAGTTTTGGTGCCAGTGAGGGGCAGAGGGGAGCAGTATGGGGCCAGTGAGGGGCTGAGGGAGACAGTGTCAGTGCCAGTGAGTGGCTGAGGGAGATGGTGTCGGGGTCAGTGAGAGGCTCAGGGGGACCGTGTTGGGGCCAGTGGAGGGTTGAGGATTCAATGTTGGTGCCAGTGGGGAGACGAAGGAGATAGTGTTGGTGCGAGTGTGGGGCTGAGGGAGACAGCGTCAGTGCCAGTGAGGGGCCAAGGGAGACAGTGTCGGTGCCAGTGAGTGGCTGAGAGAGACAGTGATGGTGCCAGTGAGGAGCTGATGGAGAGTGTTGGTGCCAGTGTGGGGCTGAGGGAGACAGTGTTGGTGCCAGTGTGGGGCTGAGGGAGACAGTGTTGGGGCCAGTGTGGGGCAGATGGAGACAGTGTCAGTGCCAGTGACGGGCTGAGACAGACAGTGTTGGGGCCTGTGAGGGTCTGAGGGAGACAGTATTGGTGTCAGTGAGTGGTAGAGGGAGTCAGTGTTAGTGCCAGTGAGGGGCTGATGCAGACAGTGTAGGTGCCAGTGAGGGGTTGAGGGAGACAGTGTTGGTGTCATTGTGGGCCTGAAGCAGACACTGTCAGTGCCAGTGTAGGATAGAGGGAAACTGTGTCCGCGCCAGTGTGGAGCTGAGGGAGACACTGTTAGTGCCAGTGTGGGGCTGAGGGAGACAGTGTTGGTGCCAGTGAGGGGCTGAGGGAGACAGTGTCAGTGCCAGTAAGGGGTTGAGGGTGACAGTGTTGGTGACAGTGAGGGTCAGAGGGAGACAGTGTTGGTGCCAGTGAGGGCCATAGGGAGACAGTGTTAGTGCCAGTGTAGGATAGAGGGAGATAGTGTAGGTGTCAATGATGGGCAGAGCGAGTCAGTGTTGGTGCCAGTGAGGGGCATAGGGAGACAGTGTTAGTGCCAGTGAGGGGCTGAGTGAGACAGAGTTGGGGCCAGTGTGGGGCAGAGAGAGACAGTGATGGTGCCAGTGAGGGGCAGAGGGTGACAGTGTCAGTGCCAGTAGGGGCTGAGTGAGACAGTGTTGGGGCCAGTGTGGGACAGAGGGAGACAGTGTCAGTGCCAGTGAGAGGCTGAGAAAGTCAGTGATGGTGCCAGTGAGGGGCTGAGGGAGACAGTGTTGGTGTCAGTGAGCGGCGGAGGGAGTCAGTGTTTGTGCCAGTGAGTGGCTGAGGGAGATATTGTCGGTGCCAGTGTGGAGCTGAGGGAGACAGTATCTGTGCGAGTCCGGGATTGTGGGAGATAGCGTCGGTGTCAGTGAGGGGTAGAGTGAGATAGTGTTGGTGCCAGTGTGGGTCTGAGGGAGACAGTGTTGGGGCCAGTGAGGGGATGAGGGAGACAGTGTTGGTGTCAGTGAGGGGCAGAGGGAGACAGTGTTGGTGCCAGTAAGAGTTTGATGGAGAGAGTGTCGGTGTATGTGAGAGGCTGAGGGAGAGTGTTCGTGTTACTGAAGGGCTGAGACAGTGTTGGGGCCAGTGAGGTGTAGAGGGAGACAGTGTGGGTGCCAGTGAGGGGTTAAGGGAGACAGTGTTTGTGCCATAGTGGGCCTGAAGCAGACACTGTCAGTGCCAGTGATGGGATTGGGGAGGCAGTGTTGGTGTCAGTGAGGGGCATAGGGAGACAGTGTTGGTGCCAGTGTAGGATACAGGGAGACTGTGTCGGTGCCAGTGTGGAGCTGAGGGAGACGGTGTTGGTGTCAGTGAGCGGCAGAGGGAGTCAGTGTTGGTGTCATTGGGACCCTGAGGGAGTCAGTGTTGGTGCCATTGAGGGGCATAGGGAGACAGTGTTGGTGACAGAGTGTGGCTGAGGGAGACAGTGTTGGTGCCAGTGAGTTGCAGAGGGTGACAGTGTCAGTGCCAGTGATGGGCTGAGTGAGACAGTATTGGGGCCGATGTGGGGCATAGGGAGACAGTGTTAGTGCCAGTGTAGGATAGAGGGAGATAGTGTAGGTGTCAATGATGGGCAGAGCGAGTCAGTGTTGGTGCCAGTGAGGTGCAGAGAGAAACAGTGTCAGTGCCAGTGAGGTGCTGAGGGAGACAATGTTGGCGCCAGTGAGAGGCTCAGGGAGACAGTGTCGGTGCCAGTGAGAAACAGAGTGGGGCAATGTTGGTGCCCGTGAGGGGCAGAGTGAGGCAGTGTTGGTGCCAGTGAGGTGCAGAGGGAGACAGTGATGGTGCCAGTGAGGGGCAGAGGGTGGCAGTGTCAGTACCAGTAGGGGCTGAGTGAGACACTGTTGGGGCCAGTGTGGGACAGAGGGAGACAGTGTCAGTGCCAGTGAGGGGCTGAGAAAGTCAGTGTTGGTGCCAATGAGGGGCAGAGGGAGACAGTGCTGGTGTCAGTGAGCGGCGGAGGGAGTCAGTGTTTGTGCCAGTGAGTGGCTGAGGGAGATATTGTCGGTGCCAGTGTGGGGCTGAAGGAGACAGTGTTGGTGTCAGTGCGGGGCAGAGTGATGCAGTGTTGGTGCCAGTGATGGGCTGAGTTCATAGGGAGACAGTGTTGGTGCCAGTGAGGGGGTGAGGGTGACTGTGTTGGTGCCAGTGAGGGGGTGAGGGTGACTGTGTTGGTGCCAGTGAGGGACAGAGGGAGACAGTGTCGGTGCCAGTGAGGGGGTGAGAGTGATTGTGTTGGTGCCAGTGAGGGTCAGAGAGAGACAGTGTTGGTGCCAGTGAGGGGCATAGAGAGACAGTGTTAGTGCCAATGTAGGATAGATGGAGATAGTGTAGGTGTCAGTGAGGGGCAGAGTGGGTCAGTGTTGGTGACAGTGAGGGGCAGAGCGAGACAGTGCGGGTGCCAGTGATGGGATGAGGGAGACAGTATTGGTGCCAGTTATGGGCTCAGGGAGCCAAAGTCATTGCCAGAGTCGGGCAGAGGGAGACAGTGTTGGTGTCTGTAAGTGGCAGAGGGAGTCAGTGTTTGTGCCAGTGAGGGGCAGAGAGAGACAGTGTTGGTGTCAGTGTGAGGATGAGGGAGACAGTGATGGTGCCAGGGAGGGGCTGAGTGAGACAGAGTTGGTGCTAGTGAGTGGCTGAGATAGACAGTGTTGGGACCAGTGTGGGGCAGGGGGGGACAGTGTCAGTGCCAGTGAGGTGCCGAGGGAGACAGTGTTGGTGCCAGTGAGGTACAGAGGCAGACAGTGTTGCTTCTTGTCAGGGGCAGAGGTAGATAGTGTTGGTACCAGTGAGGGGCTGAGTGAGACAGTGGTGGTGCCAGTGAGGGGCTGAGTGAGACAGTGGTGGTGCCAGTGATGGGCTGAGGGAGACAGTGTCAGTGAGGGGCTGAGTGTGAAAGTGCTGGGGCCAGTGTGGGGCAGAGGGAGACAGTGTCTGTGCCAGTGAGGTACAGAGGCAAACAGTGTTGCTTCTAGTCAGGGGCAGAGGGAGACAGTGTTGGTGCCAGTGAGGTGCAGACGCAGACAGTGTTGCTGCCAATGAAGGGCTGAGGTAGACAGTGTTGGTGCCAGTGAGGGGCAGCGTGAGGAGGTGTTGGTGCCAATGAGGGGCTGAGTGAGACAGAGATGGGGCCAGTGTGGGGCAGAGGGAGACTGTGATGGTGACAGTGAGGTTCCGAGGGAGACAGTGTCAATGCCAGTGAGGGGTTGAGGGAGTCAATGTTGGTGACAGTGAGAGGCTCAGGGAGACAGTGTCGGTGCCAGTGAGAGACAGAGTGAGACAGTGTTGGTGCCAGTGAGGGGCAGAACGAGGCAGAGTTTGTGCCAGTGGGGGGCTGAATGAGACAGTGTTGGGGCCAGTGTGGGTCAGAAGAAGACAGTGATGGTGCCAGTGAAGGGCTGAGGGAGACAGTGCCGCTGTCAGTGAGGCAGAGAGGGTGCCAGTATTGGTGCCAGTGAGGGTCAGAGGCTGTCAGTGTTGCTTCCAGTGAGGGCTGAGGTAGATAGTGTTGGTGCCTGTGCGGGGTTGAGGGAGACAGTGACGGTCTGAGGGAGACAGTGTCGGTGCCAGTGACTGGTAGAGGGAGATAGTGTTGGTGCCAGTGAGGTGCTGAGGGAGACAGTGTTGGTGCCAGTAATGGGCTGAGAGAGACAATGTTGGTGCCAGTGAGGGGCAGAGGGAGACAGTGTCGGTGCCAGTGATGGGCTGAGGGAGACAGTCTTGCTGCCAGTGAGGGACTGAGGGAAGCAGTTTTGGTGGCAATGAGGGACTGATGGAGATGTGTAGTTCCAGTTAGGAGCTGAGGGAGACAGTGTCGGTGCCAGTAAGGGGCTGAGAGAGACAGTGTAGGTTCCAGTGAGGGGCTGGGGGGAGACAGTGTTGGTGCCAGTGAGTGGCAGAGGGAGAAACGTCTGATGTTAGTGTGCGGCTGAGGGAGAGTGTGTCAGTGCCAGTGAGGGGTAGAGGGAAACAGTGTTGTTGACAGTGTGGGGCTGAGTGAGACAGTGTTGGTGCCAGTGAGGGGCTGAGGGAGGCAGTGTCAGTGCCAGTGAGGGGCTGAGGGAGACAGTGTTGGTGCCAGTGAGGTGCAGAGGGTGTCAGTGTTGGTGGCAGTGAGGGACAGGGGGAGACAGTGTCAGTGCCAGTGAACATCTGAGAGAGACAGTGATGGTGCCAGTGAGGGGCTGAGGGAGTCAGTGTCAGTGCCAGTGATGGGCTGAGGGAGACAATATTGGTGCCAGTATGGGGCTGAGGGAGACAGTGTTGGTGCCAGTTAGGGGCTGAGAGAGACAGTGATGGCGTCAGTGATGGGCTGAGGGAGATATTGTTGGTGCCAGTGTCGGTCTGAATGAGACAATGTTGGTGCCAGTGAGAAGCTGTGGGTGAGTGTTTATGTTACTGAAGGGATGAGGGAGACAGTGTTGGTGCCAGTGAGGTGCAGAGGGAGACAGTGTTGGTGTCAGTGAGGGGCAGAGGGAGACAGTGGTGGGGCCAGTGAGGGGCTGAGGGAAAGAATATTGGTACAAGTGAGGGGCTGAGGGACACAGTGTTGGTGCCAGTGAGGTGCTGAGGGAGACAGTGTCAATGCCAGTGAGGGGCAGCGGGAGAGATTGTTGGTACCTGTGAGAGGCTGAGGGAGACAGTGTCAATGCCAGTGAGGGGCAGAGGGAAACAGTGTTGGTGTCAGTGTGCGGCAGAGGGAGACAGTATTGCTGCCAGTGACAGGCTGAGGGAGACAGTGTTAGTGACAGTGTGGGGCAGAGGGAGACAGTGTAGGGCTCTGTGAGGGGTAGAGGGTGGACAGTGTCGGTGCCAGTGAGGGACTGAGAGAGACAGTGTTGGTGCCAGTCAGAGGCTGTGGGAGACAGTGTCAGTGCCAGTGAGTGGCAGAGGGTGACAGTGTAGGTTCCAGTGAGGGGCAGAGGCAGACAGTGTTGCTGCCAGTGAGGGGCTGAGGTAGACATTGTTGGTGCCAGTGAGGTGCAGAGCGAGACAGAGTTGGTGCCAGTTTGGTGTAGAGGGACAGAGTGTCAGTGAGGAGTTTAGACAGACAATGTTTGTACCAGTGAGAAGCTGAGGGACACAGTGTTGGTGCCAGTGAGAGGCAGAGTGAGACAGTGTTGGTGCCAGTGAGGAGCAGTGGGAGACAGTGTTGGTGCCAGTAAGGTGCTGAGGGAGACAGTGTCAATGCCAGTGAGGGGCAGTGGGAGAGATTGTTGGTACCTGTGAGAGGCTGAGGGAGACAGTGTCGGTGTCAGTGAGTGGCTGAGGGAGACGGTGTCAATGCCAGTGAGGGGCAGAGGGAAACAGTGTTGGTGTCAGTGTCGGGCAGAGGGAGACAGTATTGCTGCCAGTGAGGGGCTGAGGGAGACAGTGTTAGTGACAGTGTGGGGCTGAGGGAGAGAGTGTAGGGCCCTGTGAGGGGTAGAGGGTGGACAGTGTCGGTGCCAGTGAGGGACTGAGAGAGATAGTGTTGGTGCCAGTGAGGGGCTGTGGGAGACAGTGTCAGTGCCAGTGAGTGGCAGATTGTGACAGTATAGGTGCCAGTGAGGGGGTGAGGGGGACAGTGTCGATGCTGAGGGAGACAGTGTAGGTGCCAGTGAGGGGAGAGGGAGATAGTGTTGGTGCCAGTGTGGGGCTGAGGGAGACAGTGTTGGTGCCAGTGAGGTGCTGAGGGAGACAGTGTCAGTGCCAGTGAGGGGCAGAGTGAGTCAGTGTCTGTGCCAGTGAGGGGCAGAGGGAGACAGTGTAGGTACCAGTGAGGGGCAGAGGGAGTCAGTGTTGGTGCCAGTGAGGGACTGAGGGAGACAGTGTCGGTGCCAGTGATGGGCTGAGGGAGACAGTGTTGTTGCCAATGAGGGGCTGAGGGAGATAGTGGTTCCAGTGTGGGGCTGAGGGAGGCAGTGTTGGTGCCAGTGAGGGACTGATGGAGAAAGTGTAGGTTCCAGTGAGGAGCTGAGGGAGACAGTGATGTTGCCAATGAGGGGATGAGTGAGACAATGTTGGTGCCAGTGAGGGGCAGAGGGAGGCAGTGTCAGTGCCAGTGAGGGGCTGAGGGAGACAGTGTTGGTGCCAGTGAGGTGCAGGGGGTGCCAGTGTTGGTGCCAGTGAGGGTCAGAGGGAGTCAGTGTTGGTGGCAGTGAGGGACAGAGAGAGACAGTGTCGGTGCCAGTGAGTGTCTGAGTGAGACAGTGATGGTGCCAGTGAGGGGCTGAGGGGAACAGTGTTGGTGCTGAGGGAGACAGTGTTGGTGCAAGTGAGGGGCTGAGGGAGATAGTGTTGGAGCCAGTGAGAGGCTGAGGGAGACAGTGTTGTCGCCAGTGAAGGGTAGAGGGATACAGTTTCAGTGCCTTTGAGGGGCTGAGGGAAAGAGTGTTGTTGACAGTGTGGGGCAGAAGGAGACAGTGTTGGTGCCAGTGAGGGGCTGAGGGAGACAGTGTCGGTGCTGAGGGAGACAGTGTCAGTGCCAGTGAGGGGTAGAGGGAGATAGTGTTGGTGCCAGTGTGGGGCTGAGGGAGACAGAGTCGGTGCCAGTGAGGAGCTGAGGGAGACAGCGTCGGTGCCAGTGAGGGGCAGAGGGAGACAGCATTGGTGCCAGTGAGGGGCAGAGGGAGACAGTGTAGGTGCCAGTGAGGGCCAGACGGAGTCAGTGTTGGTGCCAGTGAGGGGCAGAGGGAGACAGTGTAGGTGCTAGTGAGGGCCAGACGGAGTCAGTGTTGGTGCCAGCGAGGGACAGAGGGAGACAGTCTTGGTGCCAGTGAAAGGCTGAGGGAGACAGTGTCAGCGCCAGTGAGGGGCTGAGGGAGACAGTGTCAGTGCGAGTGAGAGGCTGAGGGAGACAGTGTCAGTGCCAGTGAGGGGTAGAGGGAGATAGTGTTGGTGCCAGTGTGGGGCTGAGGGAGACAGAGTCGGTGCCAGTGAGGAGCTGAGGGAGACAGCGTCGGTGCCAGTGAGGGGCAGAGGGAGACAGCATTGGTGCCAGTGAGGGGCAGAGGGAGACAGTGTAGGTGCCAGTGAGGGCCAGACGGAGTCAGTGTTGGTGCCAGTGAGGGGCAGAGGGAGACAGTGTAGGTGCTAGTGAGGGCCAGACGGAGTCAGTGTTGGTGCCAGCGAGGGACAGAGGGAGACAGTCTTGGTGCCAGTGAAAGGCTGAGGGAGACAGTGTCAGCGCCAGTGAGGGGCTGAGGGAGACAGTGTCAGTGCGAGTGAGAGGCTGAGGGAGACATTGTTGGTGCCAGTGTGGGCCTGAAGGAGACAGTGTCGGTGCCAGTGAGGGGCTGAGGTAGACAATTTGGTGTCAGTGTGGGGCAGAGGGAGACAGTGTTAGTGACAGTGTGGGGCTGAGGGAGACAGAGTTGGGGCCTGTGAGGGGTAGAGGGTGGACAGTGTCGGTGCCAGTGAGGGGCTGAGGGGGACAATGTTGGTGCCAGTGAAGTGCAGAGGCAGACAGTGTTGCTGCCAGTGAGGGGCTGAGGTAGATAGTGTTGGTGTCAGTGAGTGGCTGTGGGAGACAGTGTCAATGCCAGTGAGGGGAAGGGGGAGACAGTGTTGGTGTCAGGGTGAGACTGAGGGAGACAGTGTCAGTGCCAGTGAGAGACAGAGTGGGGCAGTGTTGGTGCCAGTGAGGGGCAGAGTGAGGCAGTGTTGGTGCCAGTGAGGTGCAGAGGGAGACAGTGATGGTGCCAGTGAGGGGCAGAGGGTGGCAGTGTCAGTGCCAGTAGGGGCTGAGTGAGACAGTGTTGGGGCCAGTGTGGGGCAGATGAAGACAGTGTTGGGGCCAGTGAGAGGCTGAGGGAGACAGTGTTGTTGTCAGTGAGCGGCAGAGGGAGTCAGTGTTTGTGCCAGTGAGGGGCAGGGGGAGACAGTGTCGGTGCCAGTGAGGGGCTGAGGGTGACAGTGTTGGTGCTAGTGAGAGGCTCAGGGAGATGGTGTCGGTGCCAGTGAGAGACAGAGTGTGACAGTGTTGGTGCAAGTGAGGTGCAGAGGGAGACACTGTCAATGCCAGTGACGGGCTGAGGGAGACAATGTTGGTTCCAGTGAGAGGCTCAGGGAGATGTTGTTGGTGCCAGTGAGAGACAGAGTGTGACAGTGTTGGTGCAAGTGAGGTGCAGAGGGAGACAGTGTTGGTGCCAGTAATGGGCTGAGGGAGACAGTGCTGGTGCCAGTGAGGGACTGAGGGAGGCAGTGTTGATGCCAGTGAGGGACTGATGGAGACAGTGTAGGTTCCAGTGAGGAGCTGAGGGAGACAGTGTTGTTGCCAATGAGGGGCTGTGGGAGACAGTGTAGGTTCCAGTGAGGGGCAGCGTGAGGTAGTGTTGATGCCAGTGAGGGGCTGAGTGAGACAGAGATGGGTCCAGTGTGGGGCAGGAGGAGACAGTGTCAGTGCCAGTGAGTGGTAGAGGTTGCAGTATAGGTGCCAGTGAGGGGCAGAGGGAGACAGTGTCAGTGCCAGTGAGGTGCTGAGGCAGACAGTGTTGCTGCCAGTGAGGGGCTGAGGTAGATAGTGTTGATGCCAGTGAGGGGCAGAGTGAGGCAGTGTTGGTGCCAGTGAGGGGATGCGTGAGACAGAGTTGGGGCCAGAATGGGGCAGAGGGAGACAGTGTCAGTGGCAGTGAGGGGCTGAGGGTGACAGTTCCAGTGCCAGTGAGGGGCTGAGTGAGACTGTGCTGGGGCCAGAGTGGGGCAGAGGCAGACGGTGTCGGTGCCAGTGAGTGGCAGTGTTGCAGTATAGGTGACAGTGAGGGGCAGAGGGAGACAGTGTCAGTGCCAGGGAGGGGCTGAGGGAGCCAGAGTCAGTGGAGTGGGGCCAGAGGGAGACAGTGTCGGTGTCAGTGAGGGGCTGAGAGAGACAGTGTTGGCGCCAGTGATGCGCTGAGGGAGACAATGTCAGTGCGAGTGAGAGGCTGAGGGAGACAGTGTCAGTGCTAATGAGAGGTTGAGGGTGGTAGTGTTGGTCCCAGTGTGGGGCTGAGGGAGACAATGTCAATGCCAGTGAGGGGCTGACTGAGGTAGTGTTGGTGCCAGTGTGGGGCTGAGGGAGACAATGTCAATGCCAGTGAGGGGCTGACTGAGGTAGTGTTGGTGCCAGTGTGGGGCTGAGGGAGACAGTGTTAGTGCCAGTGAATGGCTGAGGGAGAGTGTTGGTGTGACTGAAGGGCTCAGTGAGACAGTGTTGGTGCCAGTGAGGGGCTGAAGGAGAACATGTTGGTGCGAGTGAGGGGTGGATGGAGACAGTGTCAGTGCCAGTGAGGGGCTGATGGAGACAATGTTGATGCCAGTGAGAGGCTCAGCGAGACAGTGTCGGTGCCAGTGAGAGGCAGAGTGATACAGTGTTGGTGCCAGTGAGGGGAAGAGGCAGGCTGTGTTGCTGCCAGTGAGGAGCTGAGGGAGACAATGTTGGTGCCAGTGAGATGCTCCGGGAGACAGTGTTGGTGCCAGTGAGGCAGAGTGAGACAGTGTTGGTGCCAGTGAGTGGCAGAGTGAGGCAGAGTTGGTGCCAGTGAGGGTCAGAGGGAGTCAGTGTTGGTGGCAGTGAGGGACGGGGGAGACAGTGTCGGTGCCAGTGAGGGGCTGAGGGAGGCAGAATCAGTGACAGTGGGGGCTGAGGGAGAGAATATTGGTACCAGTGAGGGGCTGAGGGAGAAAGTGTCGTTGCTGAGGGAGACAGTGTCAGTGCCAGTGAGGGGTAGAGGGAGATAGTGTCGGTGCCAGTGTGGGGCTGAGGGAGACAGAGTCGGTGCCAGTAAGGAGCTGAGTGAGACAGCATTGGTGCCAGTGAGGGCCAGAGCGAGTCAGTGTTGGTGCCAGTGAGGGGCAGAGGGAGACATTGTAGCTGCCAGTGAGGGCCAGACGGAGTCAGTGTTGGTGCCAGAGAGGGACAGAGGGAGACATGTCGGTGCCAGTGATGGGCTAAGGGAGACAGTCTTGGTGCCAGTGAAAGGCTGAGGGAGACAGTGTCAGCGCCAGTGATGGGCTGAGGGAGATAGTGTCAGTGCGAGTGAGAGGCTGAGGGAGACAGTGTCAGTGCCAATGAGAGGTTGAGGGTGGTAGTGTTGGTCCCAGTGTGGGGCTGAGGGAGACAATGTTGGTGCCAGTGAGGGGTTGAGGTATACAGAGTTGGTGCCAGTGATAGGCTGAGGGAGAGTGTTGGTGTCACTGAAGGTCTCAGTGAGACAGTGTTGGTGCCAGTGAGGTGGAGAGTGAGACAGTGTTGTTGCCAGTGAGGGGCTGATGGAGACAGTGTTGGTGCCAATAGGGGCTGAGGGAGGCAGTGCCAGTGAGGGTCAGAGGGAGTCAGTGTTTGTGGCAGTGAGGGACAGGGGGAGACAGTGTTGGTGCCAGTGAGGGCTGAGGGAGCCAGAATCAGTGACAGTGGGGGTTGAGGGAGACAGTGTCAGTGCCAGTGAGCGTCTGAGAGAGACCGTGTTGGTGCCAGTGAAGTGCAGAGGCAGACCAGTGTTGGTGTCAGTGAGGGGCAGAGGGAGACAGTGTTGGTGCCAGTGAGGGGCTGAGGGAGAGAATATTGGTACCAGTGAGGGGCTGAGGGAGACAGTGTTGGTGCCAGTGAGGGGTAGACGGAGACAGTGTCAGTGCAAGTGTGGGGCTGAGGGAGACAGTGTTGGTGCCAGTGAGTGGTTGAGTTTGACAGTGTGGGTGCCAGTGAGGGGCTGGGGAGACAGTGTTGGTGCCAGTGAGGGGCTGGGGAGACAATGTTGGTGCCAGTGAGGGGCAGCGGGAGAGATTGTTGGTACCTGTGAGAGGCTGAGGGAGACAGTGTTGGTGCCAGTGAGTGGTTGAGTTAGACAGTGTTGGTGTCAGAGTGAGGCTGAGGGAGACAGTGTCAGTGCCAGTGAGGGTCTGAGGTAGACAGTTTGGTGTCAGTGTGGGGCAGAGGGAGACAGTGTTAGTGACAGCGTGGGGCTGAGGGAGACAGAGTTGGGGCCTGTGAGGGGTAGAGGGTGGACAGTGTCGGTGCCAGTGAGGGACTGAGAGAGACAGTGTTGGTGCCAGTGAGGGGCGGAGGGGGACAATGTTGGTGCCAGTGAAGTGCAGAGGCAGACAGTGTTGCTGCCAGTGAGGGGCTGAGGTAGATAGTGTTGGTGTCAGTGAGTGGCTGTGGGAGACAGTGTCAATGCCAGTGAGGGGAAGGGGGAGACAGTGTTGGTGTCAGAGTGAGACTGAGGGAGACAGTGTCAGTGCCAGTGAGAGACAGAGTGGGGCAGTGTTGGTGCCAGTGAGGGGCAGAGGGTGGCAGTGTCAGTGCCAGTAGGGGCTGAGTGAGACAGTGTTGGGGCAAGTGTGGGGCAGATGAAGACAGTGTTGGGGCCAGTGAGAGGCTGAGGGAGACAGTGTTGTTGTCAGTGAGCAGCAGAGGGAGTCAGTGTTTGTGCCAGTGAGGGGTTGAGGGAGACAGTGTTGGTGCCATAGTGGGCCTGAAGCAGACAGTGTTGGTGCCAGTGATGGGATTGGGGAGACAGTGTTGGTGTCAGTGAGAGACATAGGGAGACATTTTTGGTGCAGGGTAGGATAGAGGGAGACTGTGTCGGTGCCAGTGTGGAGCTGAGGGAGACAGTGTTAGTGCCAGTGAGTGGATGATTGAGACAGTGTAGGTGCCAGTGAGTGTCTGTGGGAGACAGTGTTGGTGTCATTGAGGGGCATAGGGAGACACTGTTGGTGACAGAGTGCGGCTGAGGGAGACAGTGTAGGTGCCAGTGAGGTCAGAGCGAGTCAGTGTTGGTGCCAGTAAGGGGCAGAAGGAGACAGTGTCTGTGCCAGTAAGGGGTTGAGGGTGACAGTGTTTTTGCCAGTGAGGGTCAGAGGGAGACAGTGCGGGGCCAGTGAGGGGCATAGGGAGACATTGTTAGTGCTAGTGCAGGATAGAGGGAGATAGTGTAGGTGTCAATGATGGGCGGAGTGAGTCAGTGTTGGTGCCAGTGAGGAGCAGAGGGAAACAGTGTCAGTGCCAGTGAGGTGCTGAGGGAGACAATGTTGGTGCCAGTGAGAGGCTCAGGGAGACAGTGTCGGTGCCAGTGAGAGACAGAGTGGGGCAATGTTGGTGCCAGTGAGGGACAGAGTGAGAGGCAGTGTTGGTGCCAGTGAGGGGCAGAGGGAGACAGTGTTGGAGCCAGTGAGGTGCAGAGTGCGAAAGTGTTGGTGCTAGTGAGGGACTGAGGGAGTCAGTATTGGTGCCAGTGAGGTGGCGAGGGAGAGAGTGTTGGTGCCAGTGAGAGGATGAGGGAGATAGTGTTGGTGGCAGTGATGTGTAGAGGGAGACAGTGTCAGTGCTAGTGAGGGGCAGCGTGAGGTAGTGTTGATGCCAGTGAGGGGCTGAGTGAGACAGAGGTGGGTCCAGTGTGGGGCAGGAGGAGACAGTGTCAGTGCCAGTGAGGGGCTGAGTGAGACAGAGGTGGGTCCAGTGTGGGGCAGGAGGATACAGTGTCAGTGCCAGTGAGTGGTAGAGGTTGCAGTATAGGTGCCAGTGAGGGGCAGAGGGAGACAGTGTCAGTGCCAGTGAGGGGCAGAGGGATACAGAGTCGGTGCCAGTGAGGCGCTGCAGGATCCAGAGTCAGTGGCAGTGGGGGCAGAGGGAGACAGTGTTGGTGCGAGTGAGGGGCTGAGAGAGAGAGTGATGGTGCCAGTGTGGTGCTCAGAGAGACAGTGATGGTGCCAGTGAGGGGTAGAGGGTGACAGTGTTTTTGCCAGTGAGGGTCAGAGGGAGACAGTGGGGGGCCAGTGAGGGGCATAGGGAGACATTGTTAGTGCTAGTGCAGGATAGAGGGAGATAGTGTAGGTGTCAATGATGGGCAGAGTGAGTCAGTGTTGGTGCCAGTGAGGAGCAGAGGGAAACAGTGTCAGTGCCAGTGAGGTGCTGAGGGAGACAATGCTGGTGCCAGTGAAGGGGAGAGGGAGAGAGTGTTGGTGCCAGTGAGGGTCAGAGGGAGTCAGTGTTGGTGCCAGTGAGGGGCAGAGGGATACAGAGTCGGTGCCAGTGAGGCGCTGCAGGATCCAGAGTCAGTGGCAGTGGGGGCAGAGGGAGACAGTGTTGGTGCGAGTGAGGGGCTGAGAGAGAGAGTGATGGTGCCAGTGTGGTGCTCAGAGAGACAGTGATGGTGCCAGTGAGGGGTAGAGGGAGATAGTGTTGGTGCCAGTGTGGGGCTGAGGGAGACAGTGGTGGTGCCAGTGAGGGGCTGAGGGAGACAGCGTCAGTGCGAGTGAGAGGCTGAGTGAGACAGTGTTGGTGCCAGTGAGGGGCTGAGGGAGAATGTGTTGGTGCGAGTGAGGGGTAGAGGGAGACAGTGTCAGTGTCAGTGAGGGGCTGAGGGTGACAATGTTGGTACCAGTGAGGGGTATAGTGAGGCAATGTCAGTGCCAGTGAGGGGCAGAGGGAGACAGTGTCGGTGCCAGTGAGGGGCTGAGAGAGACAGTGATGGTGCCAGTGAGAGGCTCAGGGAGATGGTGTCGGTGCCAGTGAGAGACAGAGTGTGACAGTGTTGGTGCAAGTGAGGTGCAGAGGGAGACAGTGTCAATGCCAGTGACGGGCAGAGGGAGACAATGTTGGTTCCAGTGAGAGGCTCAGGGAGATGTTGTTGGTGCCAGTGAGAGACAGAGTGTGACAGTGTTGGTGCAAGTGAGGTGCAGAGGGAGACAGTGTTGGTGCCAGTAATGGGCTGAGGGAGACAGTGCTGGTGCCAGTGAGGGACTGAGGGAGGCAGTGTTGATGCCAGTGAGGGACTGATGGAGACAGTGTAGGTTCCAGTGAGGAGCTGAGGGAGACAGTGTTGTTGCCAATGAGGGGCTGTGGGAGACAGTGTAGGTTCCAGTGAGGGGCAGCGTGAGGTAGTGTTGATGCCAGTGAGGGGCTGAGTGAGACAGAGGTGGGTCCAGTGTGGGGCAGGAGGAGACAGTGTCAGTGCCAGTGAGTGGTAGAGGTTGCAGTATAGGTGCCAGTGAGGGGCAGAGGGAGACAGTGTCAGTGCCAGTGAGATGCTGAGGCAGACAGTGTTGCTGCCAGTGAGGGGCTGAGGTAGATAGTGTTGATGCCAGTGAGGGGCAGAGTGAGGCAGTGTTGGTGCCAGTGAGGGGATGCGTGAGACAGAGTTGGGGCCAGAATGGGGCAGAGGGAGACAGTGTCAGTGGCAGTGAGGGGCTGAGGGTGACAGTTCCAGTGCGAGTGTGGGGCTGAGTGAGACTGTGCTGGGGCCAGTGTGGGGCAGAGGCAGACAGTGTCGGTGCCAGTGAGTGGCAGTGTTGCAGTATAGGTGACAGTGAGGGGCAGAGGGAGACAGTGTCAGTGCCAGGGAGGGGCTGAGGGAGCCAGAGTCAGTGGAGTGGGGCCAGAGGGAGACAGTGTCGGTGTCAGTGAGGGGCTGAGAGAGACAGTGTTGGCGCCAGTGATGCGCTGAGGGAGACAATGTCAGTGCGAGTGAGAGGCTGAGGGAGACAGTGTCAGTGCTAATGAGAGGTTGAGGGTGGTAGTGTTGGTCCCAGTGTGGGGCTGAGGGAGACAATGTCAATGCCAGTGAGGGGCTGACTGAGGTAGTGTTGGTGCCAGTGTGGGGCTGAGGGAGACAGTGTTAGTGCCAGTGAATGGCTGAGGGAGAGTGTTGGTGTGACTGAAGGGCTCAGTGAGACAGTGTTGGTGCCAGTGAGGGGCTGAAGGAGAACATGTTGGTGCGAGTGAGGGGTGGATGGAGACAGTGTCAGTGTCAGTGAGGGGCTGAGGGACACAATGTTGGTACCAGTGAGAGAATAGCGAGACAGTGTCAGTGTCAGTGCCAGTGAGGGGCTGATGGAGACAATGTTGATGCCAGTGAGAGGCTCAGCGAGACAGTGTCGGTGCCAGTGAGAGGCAGAGTGATACAGTGTTGGTGCCAGTGAGGGGAAGAGAGAGGCAGTGTTGGTGCCAGTGTGGGGCTGAGATAGTATTGGTGCCAGTATGGGGCGGAGGGAGACAGTGTTGGTGCCAGTGAGAGGTTGAGGGATACAGAGTTGGTGCCAGTGAGGGTCAGAGGGAGTCAGTGTTGGTGCCAGTGAGGGTCAGAGGGAGTCAGTGTTGGTGCCAGTGAGGGTCAGAGGGAGTCAGTGTTGGTGCCAGTGAGGGGCAGAGGGAGACAGAGTCGGTGCCAGTGAGGCGCTGCAGGATCCAGAGTCAGTGGCAGTGGGGGCAGAGGGAGACAGTGTTGGTGCGAGTGAGGGGCTGAGAGAGAGAGTGATGGTGCCAGTGAGGGGCTGAGGGAGACAGTGTCAGTGCCAGTGTGGTGCTGAGGGAGACAGTGTCAGTGCCGGTGAGGTGTAGAGGGAGACAGTGGTGGTCCAGTGTGTTGCTGCCAGTGAGGGGCTGTGGTAGATAGTGTTGGTGCCAGTGAGGGGCAGAATTAGGCAGTGTTGGTGCCAGTGAGGGGGTGAGTGAGACAGAGTTGGGGCCAGTGTGGGGCAGAGTGAGACAGTGCTGGGGCCAGTGTGGGGCAGAGGGAGACAGTGTCAGTGCCAGTGAGTGGCAGGTGTTGCAGTATAGGTGCCAGTGAGGGGCAGAGGGAGACAGTGTCAATGCCAGTGAGGGTCTGAGGGAGACAGTGATGGTGACAGTGAGGGGCTGAGGGTGACAGTGTTGCTGCCAGTGAGGTGCAGAGGGAGACAGTGTTAGTGTCAGTGCCAGTGAGTGGCAGGTGTTGCAGTATAGGTGCCAGTGTGGGGCAGAAGGAGACAGTGTCGGTGCCAGTGAGGGGCTGAGGTAGGCAGTGTTGGTGCCAGTGAGGAGCAGAGTGAGGCCGTGTTGGTTCCAGTGAGGGGCTGAATGAGACAGTGATGGTGACAGTGAGGGGCTGAGGGTGACAGTGTTGGTGCCAGTGAGGTGCAGAGGGAGACAGTGTTGGTGCCAGTGTGGGGCAGAGGAAGACAGTGTCAGTGCCAGTGAGGAGCTGCGGGAGACAATGTTGGTGCCAGTGAGAGGCTCCGGGAGACAGTGTCGGTGCCAGTGAGAGGCAGAGTGAGACAGTGTTGGTGCCAGTGAGTGGCAGAGTGAGGCTGAGTTGGTGCCAGTGAGGGTCAGAGGGAGTCAGTGTTGGTGGCAGTGAGGGACGGGGGAGACAGTGTCGGTGCCAGTGAGGGGCTGAGGGAGCCAGAATCAGTGACAGTGGGGGCTGAGGGAGACAGAGTCGGTGCCAGTGAGGAGCTGAGGGAGACAGCGTTGGTGCCAGTAAGGGCCAGAGCGAGTCAGTGTTGGTGCCAGTGAGGGACAGAGGGAGACAGTGTAGGTGCCAGTGAGGGCCAGACGGAGTCAGTGTTGGTGCCAGCAAGGGACAGAGGGAGACATGTCGGTGCCAGTGATGGGCTGAGGGAGACAGTCTTGGTGCCAGTGAAAGGCTGAGGGAGACAGTGTCAGCACCAGTGAGGAGCTGAGGGAGACAGTGTTGGTGCCAGTGTGGGCCTGAAGGAGACAGTGTTGGTGCCAGTGATAGGCTGAGGGAGAGTGTTGGTGTCACTGAAGGTCTCAGTGAGACAGTGTTGGTGCCAGTGAGGGGCTGGGGGAGAAGGTGTTGGTGCCAGTGAGGGGCAGAGGGTGACAGTGTCGGTGTCAATGATGGGCTGAGGGAGACAGTCTTGGTGCCAGTGAGAGGCTGATGGAGACAGTGTAAGTTCCAGTGTGGGGTTGAAGGAGACAGTGTTGGTGCCAGTGAGTGGCTGAGGGAGACAGTGTTGGTGCCAATAGGGGCTGAGTGAGTCAGTGCCAGTGAGGGTCAGAGGGAGCCAGAATCAGTGACAGTGGGGGTTGAGGGAGACAGTGCCGGTGCCAGTGAGCGTCTGAGAGAGACCGTGTTGGTGCCAGTGAAGTGCAGAGGCAGACCAGTGTTGGTGTCAGTGAGGGGCAGAGGGAGACAGTGTTGGAGCCAGTGAGGGGCTGAGGGAGAGAATATTGGTACCAGTGAGGGGCTGAGGGAGACAGTGTTGGTGCCAGTGAGGGGTAGACGGAGACAGTGTCAGTGCAAGTGTGGGGCTGAGGGAGGTAGTGTTGGTGCCAGTGAGTGGTTGAGTTTGACAGTGTGGGTGCCAGTGAGGGGCTGGGGAGACAGTGTTGGTGCCAGTGAGGTGCTGAGGGAGACGGTGTAGGTGCCAGTGAGTGGCAGCGGGAGAGATTGTTGGTATCTGTGAGAGGCTGAGGGAGACAGTGTTAGTGACAGTGAGGGGCTGAGGGTGACAGTGTTGGTGCCAGTGAGGTGCAGAGGGAGACAGTGTTGTTGCCAGTGTGGGGCAGAGGCAGACTGTGTTGCTGCCAGTGAGGAGCTGAGGGAGACAATGTTGTTGCCAGTGAGATGCTCCGGGAGACAGTGTCGGTGCCAGTGAGAGGCAGAGTGAGACAGTGTTGGTGCCAGTGAGTGGCAGAGTGAGGCAGAGTTGGTGCCAGTGAGGGTCAGAGGGAGTCAGTGTTGGTGGCAGTGAGGGACGGGGGAGACAGTGTCGGTGCCAGTGAGGGGCTGAGGGAGCCAGAATCAGTGACAGTGGGGGCTGAGGGAGAGAATATTGGTACCAGTGAGGGGCTGAGGGAGAAAGTGTCGTTGCTGAGGGAGACAGTGTCAGTGCCAGTGAGGGGTAGAGGGAGATAGTGTTGGTGCCAGTGTGGGGCTGAGGGAGACAGAGTCGGTGCCAGTAAGGAGCTGAGTGAGACAGCATTGGTGCCAGTGAGGGCCAGAGCGAGTCAGTGTTGGTGCCAGTGAGGGGCAGAGGGAGACATTGTAGGTGCCAGTGAGGGCCAGACGGAGTCAGTGTTGGTGCCAGCGAGGGACAGAGGGAGACATGTCGGTGCCAGTGATGGGCTAAGGGAGACAGTCTTGGTGCCAGTGAAAGGCTGAGGGAGACAGTGTCAGCGCCAGTGATGGGCTGAGGGAGACAGTGTCAGTGCGAGTGAGAGGCTGAGGGAGACAGTGTCAGTGCCAATGAGAGGTTGAGGGTGGTAGTGTTGGTCCCAGTGTGGGGCTGAGGGTGACAATGTTGGTGCCAGTGAGGGGTTGAGGTATACAGAGTTGGTGCCAGTGATAGGCTGAGGGAGAGTGTTGGTGTCACTGAAGGTCTCAGTGAGACAGTGTTGGTGCCAGTGAGGTGGAGAGTGAGACAGTGTTGGTGCCAGTGAGGGGCTGATGGAGACAGTGTTGGTGCCAATAGGGGCTGAGGGAGGCAGTGCCAGTGAGGGTCAGAGGGAGTCAGTGTTTGTGGCAGTGAGGGACAGGGGGAGACAGTGTTGGTGCCAGTGAGGGGCTGAGGGAGCCAGAATCAGTGACAGTGGGGGTTGAGGGAGACAGTGTCAGTGCCAGTGAGCGTCTGAGAGAGACCGTGTTGGTGCCAGTGAAGTGCAGAGGCAGACCAGTGTTGGTGTCAGTGAGGGGCAGAGGGAGACAGTGTTGGTGCCAGTGAGGGGCTGAGGGAGAGAATATTGGTACCAGTGAGGGGCTGAGGGAGACAGTGTTGTTGCCAGTGAGGGGCTGATGGAGACAGTGTTGGTGCCAATAGGGGCTGAGGGAGGCAGTGCCAGTGAGGGTCAGAGGGAGTCAGTGTTTGTGGCAGTGAGGGACAGGGGGAGACAGTGTTGGTGCCAGTGAGGGGCTGAGGGAGCCAGAATCAGTGACAGTGGGGGTTGAGGGAGACAGTGTCAGTGCCAGTGAGCGTCTGAGAGAGACCGTGTTGGTGCCAGTGAAGTGCAGAGGCAGACCAGTGTTGGTGTCAGTGAGGGGCAGAGGGAGACAGTGTTGGTGCCAGTGAGGGGCTGAGGGAGAGAATATTGGTACCAGTGAGGGGCTGAGGGAGACAGTGTTGGTGCCAGTGAGGGGTAGACGGAGACAGTGTCAGTGCAAGTGTGGGGCTGAGGGAGATAGTGTTGGTGCCAGTGAGTGGTTGAGTTAGACAGTGTGGGTGCCAGTGAGGGGCTGGGGAGACAGTGTTGGTGCCAGTGAGGTGCTGAGGGAGACGGTGTTGGTGCCAGTGAGGGGCAGCGGGAGAGATTGTTGGTATCTGTGAGAGGCTGAGGGAGACAGTGTTGGTGCCAGTGAGTGGTTGAGTTAGACAGTGTTGGTGTCAGAGTGAGGCTGAGGGAGACAGTGTCAGTGCCAGTGAGGGTCTGAGGTAGACAGTTTGGTGTCAGTGTGGGGCAGAGGGAGACAGTGTTAGTGACAGCGTGGGGCTGAGGGAGACAGAGTTGGGGCCTGTGAGGGGTAGAGGGTGGACAGTGTAGGTGCCAGTGAGGGACTGAGAGAGACAGTGTTGGTGCCAGTGAGGGGCGGAGGGGGACAATGTTGGTGCCAGTGAAGTGCAGAGGCAGACAGTGTTGCTGCCAGTGAGGGGCTGAGGTAGATAGTGTTGGTGTCAGTGAGTGGCTGTGGGAGACAGTGTCAATGCCAGTGAGGGGAAGGGGGAGACAGTGTTGGTGTCAGAGTGAGACTGAGGGAGACAGTGTCAGTGCCAGTGAGAGACAGAATGAGGCAGTGTTGGTGCCAGTGAGGTGCAGAGGGAGACAGTGATGGTGCCAGTGAAGGGCAGAGGGTGGCAGTGTCAGTGCCAGTAGGGGCTGAGTGAGACAGTGTTGGGGCAAGTGTGGGGCAGATGAAGACAGTATTGGGGCCAGTGAGAGGCTGAGGGAGACAGTGTTGTTGTCAGTGAGCGGCAGAGGGAGTCAGTGTTTGTGCCAGTGAGGGGTTGAGGGAGACAGTGTTGGTGCCATAGTGGGCCTGAAGCAGACAGTGTCAGTGCCAGTGATGGGATTGGGGAGACAGTGTTGGTGTCAGTGAGAGACATAGGGAGACATTTTTGGTGCAGGGTAGGATAGAGGGAGACTGTGTCGGTGCCAGTGTGGAGCTGAGGGAGACAGTGTTAGTGCCAGTGAGTGGCTGATTGAGACAGTGTAGGTGTCAGTGAGTGTCTGTGGGAGACAGTGTTGGTGTCATTGAGGGGCATAGGGAGACACTGTTGGTGACAGAGTGCGGCTGAGGGAGACAGTGTATGTGCCAGTGAGGTCAGAGCGAGTCAGTGTTGGTGCCAGTGAGGGGCAGAAGGAGACAGTGTCTGTGCCAGTAAGGGGTTGAGGGTGACAGTGTTTTTGCCAGTGAGGGTCAGAGGGAGACAGTGGGGGGGGCCAGTGAGGGGCATAGGGAGACATTGTTAGTGCTAGTGCAGGATAGAGGGAGATAGTGTAGGTGTCAATGATGGGCAGAGTGAGTCAGTGTTGGTGCCAGTGAGGAGCAGAGGGAAACAGTGTCAGTGCCAGTGAGGTGCTGAGGGAGACAATGTTGGTGCCAGTGAGAGGCTCAGGGAGACAGTGTCGGTGCCAGTGAGAGACAGAGTGGGGCAATGTTGGTGCCAGTGAGGGACAGAGTGAGAGGCAGTGTTGGTGCCAGTGAGGGGCAGAGGGAGACAGTGTTGGTGCCAGTGAGGGGCTGAGGGAGAGAATATTGGTACCAGTGAGGGGCTGAGGGAGACAGTGTTGGTGCCAGTGAGGGGTAGACGGAGACAGTGTCAGTGCAAGTGTGGGGCTGAGGGAGATAGTGTTGGTGCCAGTGAGTGGTTGAGTTAGACAGTGTGGGTGCCAGTGAGGGGCTGGGGAGACAGTGTTGGTGCCAGTGAGGTGCTGAGGGAGACGGTGTTGGTGCCAGTGAGGGGCAGCGGAAGAGATTGTTGGTATCTGTGGGAGGCTGAGGGAGACAGTGTTGGTGCCAGAGTGAGGCTGAGGGAGACAGTGTTGGTGCCAGAGTGAGGCTGAGGGAGACAGTGTCAGTGCCAGTGAGAGACAGAGTGGGGCAATGTTGGTGCCAGTGAGGGACAGAGTGAGAGGCAGTGTTGGTGCCAGTGAGGGGAAGAGGGAGACAGTGTTCGTGCCAGTGAGGGGCTGAGGGAGAGAATATTGGTACCAGTGAGGGTCTGAGGTAGACAGTTTGGTGTCAGTGAGGAGCTGAGGGAGACAGTGTTGGTGTCAGAGTGAGGCTGAGGGAGACAGTGTCAGTGCCAGTGAGGGGCTGAGGTAGACAGTTTGGTGTCAGTGTGGGGCAGAGGGAGACAGTGTTAGTGACAGCGTGGGGCTGAGGTAGATAGTGTTGGTGTCAGTGAGTGGCTGTGGGAGACAGTGTCAATGCCAGTGAGGGGAAGGGGGAGACAGTGTTGGTGTCAGGGTGAGACTGAGGGAGACAGTGTCAGTGCCAGTGAGAGACAGAGTGGGGCAGTGTCTGTGCCAGTGAGGGGCAGAGTGAGGCAGTGTTGGTGCCAGTGAGGTGCAGAGGGAGACAGTGATGGTGCCAGTGAGGGGCAGAGGGTGGCAGTGTCAGTGCCAGTAGGGGCTGAGTGAGACAGTGTTGGGGCCAGTGTGGGGCAGATGAAGACAGTGTTGGGGCCAGTGAGAGGCTGAGGGAGACAGTGTTGTTGTCAGTGAGCGGCAGAGGGAGTCAGTGTTTGTGCCAGTGAGGGGCTGAGGGTGACAGTGTTGGTGCTAGTGAGAGGCTCAGGGAGATGGTGTCGGTGCCAGTGAGAGACAGAGTGTGACAGTGTTGGTGCAAGTGAGGTGCAGAGGGAGACAGTGTCAATGCCAGTGACGGGCTGAGGGAGACAATGTTGGTTCCAGTGAGAGGCTCAGGGAGATGTTGTTGGTGCCAGTGAGAGACAGAGTGTGACAGTGTTGGTGCCAGTGAGGTGCAGAGGGAGACAGTGTTGGTGCCAGTAATGGGCTGAGGGAGACAGTCCTGGTGCCAGTGAGGGACTGAGGGAGGCAGTGTTGATGCCAGTGAGGGACTGATGGAGACAGTGTAGGTTCCAGTGAGGAGCTGAGGGAGAAAGTGTTGTTGCCAATGAGGGGCTGTGGGAGACAGTGTAGGTTCCAGTGAGGGGCAGCGTGAGGTAGTGTTGATGTCAGTGAGGGGCTGAGTGAGACAGAGGTGGGTCCAGTGTGGGGCAGGAGGAGACAGTGTCAGTGCCAGTGAGTGGTAGAGGTTGCAGTATAGGTGCCAGTGAGGGGCAGAGGGAGACAGTGTCAGTGCCAGTGAGGTGCTGAGGCAGACAGTGTTGCTGCCAGTGAGGGGCTGAGGTAGATAGTGTTGATGCCAGTGAGGGGCAGAGTGAGGCAGTGTTGGTGCCAGTGAGGGGATGAGTGAGACAGAGTTGGGGCCAGAATGGGGCAGAGGGAGACAGTGTCAGTGCAAGTGTGGGGCTGAGGGAGATAGTGTTGGTGCCAGTGAGGGGCAGCGGGAGAGATTGTTGGTACCTGTGAGAGGCTGAGGGAGACAGTGTCGGTGCCAGTGAGTGGTTGAGTTAGACAGTGTTGGTGTCAGAGTGAGGCTGAGGGAGACAGTGTCAGTGCCAGTGAGGGTCTGAGGTAGACAGTTTGGTGTCAGTGTGGGGCAGAGGGAGACAGTGTTAGTGACAGCGTGGGGCTGAGGGAGACAGAGTTGGGGCCTGTGAGGGGTAGAGGGTGGACAGTGTCGGTGCCAGTGAGGGACTGAGAGAGACAGTGTTGGTGCCAGTGAGGGGCGGAGGGGGACAATGTTGGTGCCAGTGAAGTGCAGAGGCAGACAGTGTTGCTGCCAGTGAGGGGCTGAGGTAGATAGTGTTGGTGTCAGTGAGTGGCTGTGGGAGACAGTGTCAATGCCAGTGAGGGGAAGGGGGAGACAGTGTTGGTGTCAGAGTGAGACTGAGGGAGACAGTGTCAGTGCCAGTGAGAGACAGAGTGAGGCAGTGTTGGTGCCAGTGAGGTGCAGAGGGAGACAGTGATGGTGCCAGTGAGGGGCAGAGGGTGGCAGTGTCAGTGCCAGTAGGGGCTGAGTGAGACAGTGTTGGGGCAAGTGTGGGGCAGATGAAGACAGTATTGGGGCCAGTGAGAGGCTGAGGGAGACAGTGTTGTTGTCAGTGAGCGGCAGAGGGAGTCAGTGTTTGTGCCAGTGAGGGGTTGAGGGAGACAGTGTTGGTGCCATAGTGGGCCTGAAGCAGACAGTGTCAGTGCCAGTGATGGGATTGGGGAGACAGTGTTGGTGTCAGTGAGAGACATAGGGAGACATTTTTGGTGCAGGGTAGGATAGAGGGAGACTGTGTCGGTGCCAGTGTGGAGCTGAGGGAGACAGTGTTAGTGCCAGTGAGTGGCTGATTGAGACAGTGTAGGTGCCAGTGAGTGTCTGTGGGAGACAGTGTTGGTGTCATTGAGGGGCATAGAGAGACACTGTTGGTGACAGAGTGCGGCTGAGGGAGACAGTGTAGGTGCCAGTGAGGTCAGAGCGAGTCAGTGTTGGTGCCAGTAAGGGGCAGAAGGAGACAGTGTCTGTGCCAGTAAGGGGTTGAGGGTGACAGTGTTTTTGCCAGTGAGGGTCAGAGGGAGACAGTGGGGGGGGCCAGTGAGGGGCATAGGGAGACATTGTTAGTGCTAGTGCAGGATAGAGGGAGATAGTGTAGGTGTCAATGATGGGCAGAGTGAGTCAGTGTTGGTGCCAGTGAGGAGCAGAGGGAAACAGTGTCAGTGCCAGTGAGGTGCTGAGGGAGACAATGTTGGTGCCAGTGAGAGGCTCAGGGAGACAGTGTCGGTGCCAGTGAGAGACAGAGTGGGGCAATGTTGGTGCCAGTGAGGGACAGAGTGAGAGGCAGTGTTGGTGCCAGTGAGGGTCAGAGGGAGCCAGAATCAGTGACAGTGGGGGTTGAGGGAGACAGTGCCGGTGCCAGTGAGCGTCTGAGAGAGACCGTGTTGGTGCCAGTGAAGTGCAGAGGCAGACCAGTGTTGGTGTCAGTGAGGGGCAGAGGGAGGCAGTGTTGGAGCCAGTGAGGGGCTGAGGGAGAGAATATTGGTACCAGTGAGGGGCTGAGGGAGACAGTGTTGGTAGCAGTGAGGGGTAGACGGAGACAGTGTCAGTGCAAGTGTGGGGCTGAGGGAGGTAGTGTTGGTGCCAGTGAGTGGTTGAGTTTGACAGTGTGGGTGCCAGTGAGGGGCTGGGGAGACAGTGTTGGTGCCAGTGAGGTGCTGAGGGAGACGGTGTAGGTGCCAGTGAGTGGCAGCGGGAGAGATTGTTGGTATCTGTGAGAGGCTGAGGGAGACAGTGTTAGTGACAGTGAGGGGCTGAGGGTGACAGTGTTGGTGCCAGTGAGGTGCAGAGGGAGACAGTGTTGTTGCCAGTGTGGGGCAGAGGCAGACTGTGTTGCTGCCAGTGAGGAGCTGAGGGAGACAATGTTGGTGCCAGTGAGATGCTCCGGGAGACAGTGTCGGTGCCAGTGAGAGGCAGAGTGAGACAGTGTTGGTGCCAGTGAGTGGCAGAGTGAGGCAGAGTTGGTGCCAGTGAGGGTCAGAGGGAGTCAGTGTTGGTGGCAGTGAGGGACGGGGGAGACAGTGTCGGTGCCAGTGAGGGGCTGAGGGAGCCAGAATCAGTGACAGTGGGGGCTGAGGGAGAGAATATTGGTACCAGTGAGGGGCTGAGGGAGAAAGTGTCGTTGCTGAGGGAGACAGTGTCAGTGCCAGTGAGGGGTAGAGGGAGATAGTGTTGGTGCCAGTGTGGGGCTGAGGGAGTCAGAGTCGGTGCCAGTAAGGAGCTGAGTGAGACAGCATTGGTGCCAGTGAGGGCCAGAGCGAGTCAGTGTTGGTGCCAGTGAGGGGCAGAGGGAGACATTGTAGGTGCCAGTGAGGGCCAGACGGAGTCAGTGTTGGTGCCAGCGAGGGACAGAGGGAGTCATGTCGGTGCCAGTGATGGGCTAAGGGAGACAGTCTTGGTGCCAGTGAAAGGCTGAGGGAGACAGTGTCAGCGCCAGTGATGGGCTGAGGGAGACAGTGTCAGTGCGAGTGAGAGGCTGAGGGAGACAGTGTCAGTGCCAATGAGAGGTTGAGGGTGGTAGTGTTGGTCCCAGTGTGGGGCTGAGGGTGACAATGTTGGTGCCAGTGAGGGGTTGAGGTATACAGAGTTGGTGCCAGTGATAGGCTGAGGGAGAGTGTTGGTGTCACTGAAGGTCTCAGTGAGACAGTGTTGGTGCCAGTGAGGTGGAGAGTGAGACAGTGTTGGTGCCAGTGAGGGGCTGATGGAGACAGTGTTGGTGCCAATAGGGGCTGAGGGAGGCAGTGCCAGTGAGGGTCAGAGGGAGTCAGTGTTTGTGGCAGTGAGGGACAGGGGGAGACAGTGTTGGTGCCAGTGAGGGGCTGAGGGAGCCAGAATCAGTGACAGTGGGGGTTGAGGGAGACAGTGTCAGTGCCAGTGAGCGTCTGAGAGAGACCGTGTTGGTGCCAGTGAAGTGCAGAGGCAGACCAGTGTTGGTGTCAGTGAGGGGCAGAGGGAGACAGTGTTGGTGCCAGTGAGGGGCTGAGGGAGAGAATATTGGTACCAGTGAGGGGCTGAGGGAGACAGTGTTGTTGCCAGTGAGGGGCTGATGGAGACAGTGTTGGTGCCAATAGGGGCTGAGGGAGGCAGTGCCAGTGAGGGTCAGAGGGAGTCAGTGTTTGTGGCAGTGAGGGACAGGGGGAGACAGTGTTGGTGCCAGTGAGGGGCTGAGGGAGCCAGAATCAGTGACAGTGGGGGTTGAGGGAGACAGTGTCAGTGCCAGTGAGCGTCTGAGAGAGACCGTGTTGGTGCCAGTGAAGTGCAGAGGCAGACCAGTGTTGGTGTCAGTGAGGGGCAGAGGGAGACAGTGTTGGTGCCAGTGAGGGGCTGAGGGAGAGAATATTGGTACCAGTGAGGGGCTGAGGGAGACAGTGTTGGTGCCAGTGAGGGGTAGACGGAGACAGTGTCAGTGCAAGTGTGGGGCTGAGGGAGATAGTGTTGGTGCCAGTGAGTGGTTGAGTTAGACAGTGTGGGTGCCAGTGAGGGGCTGGGGAGACAGTGTTGGTGCCAGTGAGGTGCTGAGGGAGACGGTGTTGGTGCCAGTGAGGGGCAGCGGGAGAGATTGTTGGTACCTGTGAGAGGCTGAGGGAGACAGTGTTGGTGCCAGTGAGTGGTTGAGTTAGACAGTGTTGGTGTCAGAGTGAGGCTGAGGGAGACAGTGTCAGTGCCAGTGAGGGTCTGAGGTAGACAGTTTGGTGTCAGTGTGGGGCAGAGGGAGACAGTGTTAGTGACAGCGTGGGGCTGAGGGAGACAGAGTTGGGGCCTGTGAGGGGTAGAGGGTGGACAGTGTCGGTGCCAGTGAGGGACTGAGAGAGACAGTGTTGGTGCCAGTGAGGGGCGGAGGGGGACAATGTTGGTGCCAGTGAGAGGCTCAGGGAGATGTTGTTGGTGCCAGTGAGAGACAGAGTGTGACAGTGTTGGTGCCAGTGAGGTGCAGAGGGAGACAGTGTTGGTGCCAGTAATGGGCTGAGGGAGACAGTCCTGGTGCCAGTGAGGGACTGAGGGAGGCAGTGTTGATGCCAGTGAGGGACTGATGGAGACAGTGTAGGTTCCAGTGAGGAGCTGAGGGAGACAGTGTTGTTGCCAATGAGGGGCTGTGGGAGACAGTGCAGGTTCCAGTGAGGGGCAGCGTGAGGTAGTGTTGATGCCAGTGAGGGGCTGAGTGAGACAGAGGTGGGTCCAGTGTGGGGCAGGAGGAGACAGTGTCAGTGCCAGTGAGTGGTAGAGGTTGCAGTATAGGTGCCAGTGAGGGGCAGAGGGAGACAGTGTCAGTGCCAGTGAGGTGCTGAGGCAGACAGTGTTGCTGCCAGTGAGGGGCTGAGGTAGATAGTGTTGATGCCAGTGAGGGGCAGAGTGAGGCAGTGTTGGTGCCAGTGAGGGGATGAGTGAGACAGAGTTGGGGCCAGAATGGGGCAGAGGGAGACAGTGTCAGTGCAAGTGTGGGTCTGAGGGAGATAGTGTTGGTGCCAGTGAGGGGCAGCGGGAGAGATTGTTGGTACCTGTGAGAGGCTAAGGGAGACAGTGTCGGTGCCAGTGAGGGTCTGAGGTAGACAGTTTGGTGTCAGTGTGGGGCAGAGGGAGACAGTGTTAGTGACAGCGTGGGGCTGAGGGAGACAGAGTTGGGGCCTGTGAGGGGTAGAGGGTGGACAGTGTCGGTGCCAGTGAGGGACTGAGAGAGACAGTGTTGGTGCCAGTGAGGGGCGGAGGGGGACAATGTTGGTGCCAGTGAAGTGCAGAGGCAGACAGTGTTGCTGCCAGTGAGGGGCTGAGGTAGATAGTGTTGGTGTCAGTGAGTGGCTGTGGGAGACAGTGTCAATGCCAGTGAGGGGAAGGGGGAGACAGTGTTGGTGTCAGAGTGAGACTGAGGGAGACAGTGTCAGTGCCAGTGAGAGACAGAGTGAGGCAGTGTTGGTGCCAGTGAGGTGCAGAGGGAGACAGTGATGGTGCCAGTGAGGGGCAGAGGGTGGCAGTGTCAGTGCCAGTAGGGGCTGAGTGAGACAGTGTTGGGGCAAGTGTGGGGCAGATGAAGACAGTATTGGGGCCAGTGAGAGGCTGAGGGAGACAGTGTTGTTGTCAGTGAGCGGCAGAGGGAGTCAGTGTTTGTGCCAGTGAGGGGTTGAGGGAGACAGTGTTGGTGCCATAGTGGGCCTGAAGCAGACAGTGTCAGTGCCAGTGATGGGATTGGGGAGACAGTGTTGGTGTCAGTGAGAGACATAGGGAGACATTTTTGGTGCAGGGTAGGATAGAGGGAGACTGTGTCGGTGCCAGTGTGGAGCTGAGGGAGACAGTGTTAGTGCCAGTGAGTGGCTGATTGAGACAGTGTAGGTGCCAGTGAGGTCAGAGCGAGTCAGTGTTGGTGCCAGTAAGGGGCAGAAGGAGACAGTGTCTGTGCCAGTAAGGGGTTGAGGGTGACAGTGTTTTTGCCAGTGAGGGTCAGAGGGAGACAGTGGGGAGGGGGCAGTGAGGGGCATAGGGAGACATTGTTAGTGCTAGTGCAGGATAGAGGGAGATAGTGTAGGTGTCAATGATGGGCAGAGTGAGTCAGTGTTGGTGCCAGTGAGGAGCAGAGGGAAACAGTGTCAGTGCCAGTGAGGTGCTGAGGGAGACAATGTTGGTGCCAGTGAGAGGCTCAGGGAGACAGTGTCAGTGCCAGTGAGAGACAGAGTGGGGCAATGTTGGTGCCAGTGAGGGACAGAGTGAGAGGCAGTGTTGGTGCCAGTGAGGGGCTGAGGGAGAGAATATTGGTACCAGTGAGGGGCTGAGGTAGACAGTTTGGTGTCAGTGTGGGGCAGAGGGAGACAGTGTTAGTGACAGCGTGGGGCTGAGGGAGACAGAGTTGGGGCCTGTGAGGGGTAGAGGGTGGACAGTGTCGGTGCCAGTGAGGGACTGAGAGAGACAGTGTTGGTGCCAGTGAGGGGCGGAGGGGGACAATGTTGGTGCCAGTGAAGTGCAGAGGCAGACAGTGTTGCTGCCAGTGAGGGGCTGAGGTAGATAGTGTTGGTGTCAGTGAGTGGCTGTGGGAGACAGTGTCAATGCCAGTGAGGGGAAGGGGGAGACAGTGTTGGTGTCAGAGTGAGACTGAGGGAGACAGTGTCAGTGCCAGTGAGAGACAGAGTGAGGCAGTGTTGGTGCCAGCGAGGTGCAGAGGGAGACAGTGATGGTGCCAGTGAGGGGCAGAGGGTGTCAGTGTTTGTGCCAGTGAGGGGCTGAGGGTGACAGTGTTGGTGCTAGTGAGAGGCTCAGGGAGATGGTGTTGGGGCCAGTGAGAGACAGAGTGTGACAGTGTTGGTGCAAGTGAGGTGCAGAGGGAGACAGTGTCAATGCCAGTGACGGGCTGAGGGAGACAATGTTGGTTCCAGTGAGAGGCTCAGGGAGATGTTGTTGGTGCCAGTGAGAGACAGAGTGTGACAGTGTTGGTGCCAGTGAGGTGCAGAGGGAGACAGTGTTGGTGCCAGTAATGGGCTGAGGGAGACAGTCCTGGTGCCAGTGAGGGACTGAGGGAGGCAGTGTTGATGCCAGTGAGGGACTGATGGAGACAGTGTAGGTTCCAGTGAGGAGCTGAGGGAGAAAGTGTTGTTGCCAATGAGGGGCTGTGGGAGACAGTGTAGGTTCCAGTGAGGGGCAGCGTGAGGTAGTGTTGATGTCAGTGAGGGGCTGAGTGAGACAGAGGTGGGTCCAGTGTGGGGCAGGAGGAGACAGTGTCAGTGCCAGTGAGTGGTAGAGGTTGCAGTATAGGTGCCAGTGAGGGGCAGAGGGAGACAGTGTCAGTGCCAGTGAGGTGCTGAGGCAGACAGTGTTGCTGCCAGTGAGGGGCTGAGGTAGATAGTGTTGATGCCAGTGAGGGGCAGAGTGAGGCAGTGTTGGTGCCAGTGAGGGGATGAGTGAGACAGAGTTGGGGCCAGAATGGGGCAGAGGGAGACAGTGTCAGTGCAAGTGTGGGGCTGAGGGAGATAGTGTTGGTGCCAGTGAGGGGCAGCGGGAGAGATTGTTGGTACCTGTGAGAGGCTGAGGGAGACAGTGTCGGTGCCAGTGAGTGGTTGAGTTAGACAGTGTTGGTGTCAGAGTGAGGCTGAGGGAGACAGTGTCAGTGCCAGTGAGGGTCTGAGGTAGACAGTTTGGTGTCAGTGTGGGGCAGAGGGAGACAGTGTTAGTGACAGCGTGGGGCTGAGGGAGACAGAGTTGGGGCCTGTGAGGGGTAGAGGGTGGACAGTGTCGGTGCCAGTGAGGGACTGAGAGAGACAGTGTTGGTGCCAGTGAGGGGCGGAGGGGGACAATGTTGGTGCCAGTGAAGTGCAGAGGCAGACAGTGTTGCTGCCAGTGAGGGGCTGAGGTAGATAGTGTTGGTGTCAGTGAGTGGCTGTGGGAGACAGTGTCAATGCCAGTGAGGGGAAGGGGGAGACAGTGTTGGTGTCAGAGTGAGACTGAGGGAGACAGTGTCAGTGCCAGTGAGAGACAGAGTGAGGCAGTGTTGGTGCCAGTGAGGTGCAGAGGGAGACAGTGATGGTGCCAGTGAGGGGCAGAGGGTGGCAGTGTCAGTGCCAGTAGGGGCTGAGTGAGACAGTGTTGGGGCAAGTGTGGGGCAGATGAAGACAGTATTGGGGCCAGTGAGAGGCTGAGGGAGACAGTGTTGTTGTCAGTGAGCGGCAGAGGGAGTCAGTGTTTGTGCCAGTGAGGGGTTGAGGGAGACAGTGTTGGTGCCATAGTGGGCCTGAAGCAGACAGTGTCAGTGCCAGTGATGGGATTGGGGAGACAGTGTTGGTGTCAGTGAGAGACATAGGGAGACATTTTTGGTGCAGGGTAGGATAGAGGGAGACTGTGTCGGTGCCAGTGTGGAGCTGAGGGAGACAGTGTTAGTGCCAGTGAGTGGCTGATTGAGACAGTGTAGGTGCCAGTGAGTGTCTGTGGGAGACAGTGTTGGTGTCATTGAGGGGCATAGAGAGACACTGTTGGTGACAGAGTGCGGCTGAGGGAGACAGTGTAGGTGCCAGTGAGGTCAGAGCGAGTCAGTGTTGGTGCCAGTAAGGGGCAGAAGGAGACAGTGTCTGTGCCAGTAAGGGGTTGAGGGTGACAGTGTTTTTGCCAGTGAGGGTCAGAGGGAGACAGTGGGGGGGGCCAGTGAGGGGCATAGGGAGACATTGTTAGTGCTAGTGCAGGATAGAGGGAGATAGTGTAGGTGTCAATGATGGGCAGAGTGAGTCAGTGTTGGTGCCAGTGAGGAGCAGAGGGAAACAGTGTCAGTGCCAGTGAGGTGCTGAGGGAGACAATGTTGGTGCCAGTGAGAGGCTCAGGGAGACAGTGTCGGTGCCAGTGAGAGACAGAGTGGGGCAATGTTGGTGCCAGTGAGGGACAGAGTGAGAGGCAGTGTTGGTGCCAGTGAGGGTCAGAGGGAGCCAGAATCAGTGACAGTGGGGGTTGAGGGAGACAGTGCCGGTGCCAGTGAGCGTCTGAGAGAGACCGTGTTGGTGCCAGTGAAGTGCAGAGGCAGACCAGTGTTGGTGTCAGTGAGGGGCAGAGGGAGGCAGTGTTGGAGCCAGTGAGGGGCTGAGGGAGAGAATATTGGTACCAGTGAGGGGCTGAGGGAGACAGTGTTGGTAGCAGTGAGGGGTAGACGGAGACAGTGTCAGTGCAAGTGTGGGGCTGAGGGAGGTAGTGTTGGTGCCAGTGAGTGGTTGAGTTTGACAGTGTGGGTGCCAGTGAGGGGCTGGGGAGACAGTGTTGGTGCCAGTGAGGTGCTGAGGGAGACGGTGTAGGTGCCAGTGAGTGGCAGCGGGAGAGATTGTTGGTATCTGTGAGAGGCTGAGGGAGACAGTGTTAGTGACAGTGAGGGGCTGAGGGTGACAGTGTTGGTGCCAGTGAGGTGCAGAGGGAGACAGTGTTGTTGCCAGTGTGGGGCAGAGGCAGACTGTGTTGCTGCCAGTGAGGAGCTGAGGGAGACAATGTTGGTGCCAGTGAGATGCTCCGGGAGACAGTGTCGGTGCCAGTGAGAGGCAGAGTGAGACAGTGTTGGTGCCAGTGAGTGGCAGAGTGAGGCAGAGTTGGTGCCAGTGAGGGTCAGAGGGAGTCAGTGTTGGTGGCAGTGAGGGACGGGGGAGACAGTGTCGGTGCCAGTGAGGGGCTGAGGGAGCCAGAATCAGTGACAGTGGGGGCTGAGGGAGAGAATATTGGTACCAGTGAGGGGCTGAGGGAGAAAGTGTCGTTGCTGAGGGAGACAGTGTCAGTGCCAGTGAGGGGTAGAGGGAGATAGTGTTGGTGCCAGTGTGGGGCTGAGGGAGTCAGAGTCGGTGCCAGTAAGGAGCTGAGTGAGACAGCATTGGTGCCAGTGAGGGCCAGAGCGAGTCAGTGTTGGTGCCAGTGAGGGGCAGAGGGAGACATTGTAGGTGCCAGTGAGGGCCAGACGGAGTCAGTGTTGGTGCCAGCGAGGGACAGAGGGAGACATGTCGGTGCCAGTGATGGGCTAAGGGAGACAGTCTTGGTGCCAGTGAAAGGCTGAGGGAGACAGTGTCAGCGCCAGTGATGGGCTGAGGGAGACAGTGTCAGTGCGAGTGAGAGGCTGAGGGAGACAGTGTCAGTGCCAATGAGAGGTTGAGGGTGGTAGTGTTGGTCCCAGTGTGGGGCTGAGGGTGACAATGTTGGTGCCAGTCAGGGGTTGAGGTATACAGAGTTGGTGCCAGTGATAGGCTGAGGGAGAGTGTTGGTGTCACTGAAGGTCTCAGTGAGACAGTGTTGGTGCCAGTGAGGTGGAGAGTGAGACAGTGTTGGTGCCAGTGAGGGGCTGATGGAGACAGTGTTGGTGCCAATAGGGGCTGAGGGAGGCAGTGCCAGTGAGGGTCAGAGGGAGTCAGTGTTTGTGGCAGTGAGGGACAGGGGGAGACAGTGTTGGTGCCAGTGAGGGGCTGAGGGAGCCAGAATCAGTGACAGTGGGGGTTGAGGGAGACAGTGTCAGTGCCAGTGAGCGTCTGAGAGAGACCGTGTTGGTGCCAGTGAAGTGCAGAGGCAGACCAGTGTTGGTGTCAGTGAGGGGCAGAGGGAGACAGTGTTGGTGCCAGTGAGGGGCTGAGGGAGAGAATATTGGTACCAGTGAGGGGCTGAGGGAGACAGTGTTGTTGCCAGTGAGGGGCTGATGGAGACAGTGTTGGTGCCAATAGGGGCTGAGGGAGGCAGTGCCAGTGAGGGTCAGAGGGAGTCAGTGTTTGTGGCAGTGAGGGACAGGGGGAGACAGTGTTGGTGCCAGTGAGGGGCTGAGGGAGCCAGAATCAGTGACAGTGGGGGTTGAGGGAGACAGTGTCAGTGCCAGTGAGCGTCTGAGAGAGACCGTGTTGGTGCCAGTGAAGTGCAGAGGCAGACCAGTGTTGGTGTCAGTGAGGGGCAGAGGGAGACAGTGTTGGTGCCAGTGAGGGGCTGAGGGAGAGAATATTGGTACCAGTGAGGGGCTGAGGGAGACAGTGTTGGTGCCAGTGAGGGGTAGACGGAGACAGTGTCAGTGCAAGTGTGGGGCTGAGGGAGATAGTGTTGGTGCCAGTGAGTGGTTGAGTTAGACAGTGTGGGTGCCAGTGAGGGGCTGGGGAGACAGTGTTGGTGCCAGTGAGGTGCTGAGGGAGACGGTGTTGGTGCCAGTGAGGGGCAGCGGGAGAGATTGTTGGTACCTGTGAGAGGCTGAGGGAGACAGTGTTGGTGCCAGTGAGTGGTTGAGTTAGACAGTGTTGGTGTCAGAGTGAGGCTGAGGGAGACAGTGTCAGTGCCAGTGAGGGTCTGAGGTAGACAGTTTGGTGTCAGTGTGGGGCAGAGGGAGACAGTGTTAGTGACAGTGTGGGGCTGAGGGAGACAGAGTTGGGGCCTGTGAGGGGTAGAGGGTGGACAGTGTCGGTGCCAGTGAGGGACTGAGAGAGACAGTGTTGGTGCCAGTGAGGGGCGGAGGGGGACAATGTTGGTGCCAGTGAGAGGCTCAGGGAGATGTTGTTGGTGCCAGTGAGAGACAGAGTGTGACAGTGTTGGTGCCAGTGAGGTGCAGAGGGAGACAGTGTTGGTGCCAGTAATGGGCTGAGGGAGACAGTCCTGGTGCCAGTGAGGGACTGAGGGAGGCAGTGTTGATGCCAGTGAGGGACTGATGGAGACAGTGTAGGTTCCAGTGAGGAGCTGAGGGAGACAGTGTTGTTGCCAATGAGGGGCTGTGGGAGACAGTGCAGGTTCCAGTGAGGGGCAGCGTGAGGTAGTGTTGATGCCAGTGAGGGGCTGAGTGAGACAGAGGTGGGTCCAGTGTGGGGCAGGAGGAGACAGTGTCAGTGCCAGTGAGTGGTAGAGGTTGCAGTATAGGTGCCAGTGAGGGGCAGAGGGAGACAGTGTCAGTGCCAGTGAGGTGCTGAGGCAGACAGTGTTGCTGCCAGTGAGGGGCTGAGGTAGATAGTGTTGATGCCAGTGAGGGGCAGAGTGAGGCAGTGTTGGTGCCAGTGAGGGGATGAGTGAGACAGAGTTGGGGCCAGAATGGGGCAGAGGGAGACAGTGTCAGTGCAAGTGTGGGTCTGAGGGAGATAGTGTTGGTGCCAGTGAGGGGCAGCGGGAGAGATTGTTGGTACCTGTGAGAGGCTAAGGGAGACAGTGTCGGTGCCAGTGAGGGTCTGAGGTAGACAGTTTGGTGTCAGTGTGGGGCAGAGGGAGACAGTGTTAGTGACAGCGTGGGGCTGAGGGAGACAGAGTTGGGGCCTGTGAGGGGTAGAGGGTGGACAGTGTCGGTGCCAGTGAGGGACTGAGAGAGACAGTGTTGGTGCCAGTGAGGGGCGGAGGGGGACAATGTTGGTGCCAGTGAAGTGCAGAGGCAGACAGTGTTGCTGCCAGTGAGGGGCTGAGGTAGATAGTGTTGGTGTCAGTGAGTGGCTGTGGGAGACAGTGTCAATGCCAGTGAGGGGAAGGGGGAGACAGTGTTGGTGTCAGAGTGAGACTGAGGGAGACAGTGTCAGTGCCAGTGAGAGACAGAGTGAGGCAGTGTTGGTGCCAGTGAGGTGCAGAGGGAGACAGTGATGGTGCCAGTGAGGGGCAGAGGGTGGCAGTGTCAGTGCCAGTAGGGGCTGAGTGAGACAGTGTTGGGGCAAGTGTGGGGCAGATGAAGACAGTATTGGGGCCAGTGAGAGGCTGAGGGAGACAGTGTTGTTGTCAGTGAGCGGCAGAGGGAGTCAGTGTTTGTGCCAGTGAGGGGTTGAGGGAGACAGTGTTGGTGCCATAGTGGGCCTGAAGCAGACAGTGTCAGTGCCAGTGATGGGATTGGGGAGACAGTGTTGGTGTCAGTGAGAGACATAGGGAGACATTTTTGGTGCAGGGTAGGATAGAGGGAGACTGTGTCGGTGCCAGTGTGGAGCTGAGGGAGACAGTGTTAGTGCCAGTGAGTGGCTGATTGAGACAGTGTAGGTGCCAGTGAGGTCAGAGCGAGTCAGTGTTGGTGCCAGTAAGGGGCAGAAGGAGACAGTGTCTGTGCCAGTAAGGGGTTGAGGGTGACAGTGTTTTTGCCAGTGAGGGTCAGAGGGAGACAGTGGGGAGGGGGCAGTGAGGGGCATAGGGAGACATTGTTAGTGCTAGTGCAGGATAGAGGGAGATAGTGTAGGTGTCAATGATGGGCAGAGTGAGTCAGTGTTGGTGCCAGTGAGGAGCAGAGGGAAACAGTGTCAGTGCCAGTGAGGTGCTGAGGGAGACAATGTTGGTGCCAGTGAGAGGCTCAGGGAGACAGTGTCAGTGCCAGTGAGAGACAGAGTGGGGCAATGTTGGTGCCAGTGAGGGACAGAGTGAGAGGCAGTGTTGGTGCCAGTGAGGGGCTGAGGGAGAGAATATTGGTACCAGTGAGGGGCTGAGGTAGACAGTTTGGTGTCAGTGTGGGGCAGAGGGAGACAGTGTTAGTGACAGCGTGGGGCTGAGGGAGACAGAGTTGGGGCCTGTGAGGGGTAGAGGGTGGACAGTGTCGGTGCCAGTGAGGGACTGAGAGAGACAGTGTTGGTGCCAGTGAGGGGCGGAGGGGGACAATGTTGGTGCCAGTGAAGTGCAGAGGCAGACAGTGTTGCTGCCAGTGAGGGGCTGAGGTAGATAGTGTTGGTGTCAGTGAGTGGCTGTGGGAGACAGTGTCAATGCCAGTGAGGGGAAGGGGGAGACAGTGTTGGTGTCAGAGTGAGACTGAGGGAGACAGTGTCAGTGCCAGTGAGAGACAGAGTGAGGCAGTGTTGGTGCCAGCGAGGTGCAGAGGGAGACAGTGATGGTGCCAGTGAGGGGCAGAGGGTGGCAGTGTCAGTGCCAGTAGGGGCTGAGTGAGACAGTGTTGGGGCAAGTGTGGGGCAGATGAAGACAGTGTTGGGGCCAGTGAGAGGCTGAGGGAGACAGTGTTGTTGTCAGTGAGCGGCAGAGGGAGTCAGTGTTTGTGCCAGTGAGGGGTTGAGGAAGACAGTGTTGGTGCCATAGTGGGCCTGAAGCAGACAGTGTCAGTGCCAGTGATGGGATTGGGGAGACAGTGTTGGTGTCAGTGAGAGACATAGGGAGACATTTTTGGTGCAGGGTAGGATAGAGGGAGACTGTGTCGGTGCCAGTGTGGAGCTGAGGGAGACAGTGTTAGTGCCAGTGAGTGGATGATTGAGACAGTGTAGGTGCCAGTGAGTGTCTGTGGGAGACAGTGTTGGTGTCATTGAGGGGCATAGGGAGACACTGTTGGTGACAGAGTGCGGCTGAGGGAGACAGTGTAGGTGCCAGTGAGGTCAGAGCGAGTCAGTGTTGGTGCCAGTGAGGGGCAGAAGGAGACAGTGTCTGTGCCAGTAAGGGGTTGAGGGTGACAGTGTTTTTGCCAGTGAGGGTCAGAGGGAGACAGTGGGGGGGCCAGTGAGGGGCATAGGGAGACAGTGTTAGTGCTAGTGCAGGATAGAGGGAGATAGTGTAGGTGTCAATGATGGGCAGAGTGAGTCAGTGTTGGTGCCAGTGAGGAGCAGAGGGAAACAGTGTCAGTGCCAGTGAGGAGCTGAGGGAGACAATGTTGGTGCCAGTGAGAGGCTCAGGGAGACAGTGTCGGTGCCAGTGAGAGACAGAGTGGGGCAATGTTGGTGCCAGTGAGGGACAGAGTGAGAGGCAGTGTTGGAGCCAGTGAGGTGCAGAGTGTGAAAGTGTTGGCGCTAGTGAGGGACTGAGGGAGTCAGTATTGGTGCCAGTGAGGTGGCGAGGGAGAGAGTGTTGGTGCCAGTGAGAGGCTGAGGGAGATAGTGTTGGTGGCAGTGATGTGTAGAGGGAGACAGTGTCAGTGCTAGTGAGGGGCAGCGTGAGGTAGTGTTGATGCCAGTGAGGGGCTGAGTGAGACAGTGTCAATGCCAAGTGAGGTGCTGAGGCAGACCATGTTGCTGCCAGTGAGGGGCTGAGGTTGATAGTGTTGGTGCCAGTGAGGGGCAGAGTGAGGCAGGGTTGGTGCCAGTGAGGGGGTGAGTGAGACAGAATTGGGGCCAGTGTGGGGCAGAGTGAGACATTGTCAGTGCCAGAGAGGTTGCTGAGGGTGACAGTTCCAGTGCCAGTGTGGGGCTGAGTGAGACTGTGCTGGGGCCAGTGTGGGCCAGAGGCAGACAGTGTCGGTGCCAGTGAGTGGCAGTGTTGCAGTATAGGTGACAGTGAGGGGCAGAGGGAGACAGTGTCAGTGCCAGGGAGGGGATGAGGGAGCCAGAGTCAGTGGAGTGGGGCCAGAGGGAGACAGTGTCGGTGTCAGTGAGGGGCTGAGAGAGACAGTGTTGGCGCCAGTGATGCGCTGAGGGAGACAGTGTCAGTGCGAGTGAGAGGCTGAGGGAGACAGTGTCAGTGCAAGTGAGGGGCTGACTGAGGTAGTGTTGGTGCCAGTGTGGGGCTGAGGGAGATAGTGTTAGTGCCAGTGAATGGATGAGGGAGAGTGTTGGTGTGACTGAAGGGCTCAGTGAGACAGTGTTGGTGCCAGTGAGGGGCTGAAGGAGAAAGTGTTGGTGCGAGTGAGGGGTGGAGGGAGACAGTGTTAGTGTCAGTGAGGGGCTGAAGGAGAAAGTGTTGGTGCGAGTGAGGGGTGGAGGGAGACAGTGTTAGTGTCAGTGAGGGGCTGAAGGAGAAAGTGTTGGTGCGAGTGAGGGGTGGAGGGAGACAGTGTTAGTGTCAGTGAGGGGCTGAAGGAGAAAGTGTTGGTGCGAGTGAGGGGTGGAGGGAGACAGTGTTAGTGTCAGTGAGGGGCTGAGGGACACAATGTTGGTACCAGTGAGAGGCAGAGTGATACAGTGTTGGTGTCAGTGAAGGGAAGAGAGAGGCAGTGTTGGTGCCAGTGTGGGGCAGAGGGATACAGAGTTGGTGCCAGTGAAGGGGAGAGGGAGAGAGTGTTGGTGCCAGTGAGGGTCAGAGGGAGTCAGTGTTGGTGCCAGTGAGGGTCAGAGGGAGTCAGTGTTGGTGCCAGTGAGGGGCAGAGGGATACAGAGTCGGTGCCAGTGAGGCGCTGCAGGATCCAGAGTCAGTGGCAGTGGGGGCAGAGGGAGACAGTGTTGGTGCGAGTGAGGGGCTGAGAGAGAGAGTGATGGTGCCAGTGTGGTGCTCAGAGAGACAGTGATGGTGCCAGTGAGGGGTAGAGGGAGATAGTGTTGGTGCCAGTGTGGGGCTGAGGGAGACAGTGGTGGTGCCAGTGAGGGGCTGAGGGAAACAGCGTCAGTGCGAGTGAGAGGCTGAGGGAGAATGTGTTGGTGCGAGTGAGGGGTAGAGGGAGACAGTGTCAGTGTCAGTGAGGGGCTGAGGGTGACAATGTTGGTACCAGTGAGGGGTATAGTGAGGCAATGTCAGTGCCAGTGAGGGGCAGAGGGAGACAATGTCGGTGCCAGTGAGGGGCTGAGAGAGACAGTGATGGTGCCAGTGAGGGGCTGTGGGAGATAGTGTCGGAGCCAGTGTGGAGCTGAAAGAGACAGTGATGGTGCCAGTGAGGGGTAGTGGGAGATAATGTTGGTGCCAGTGTGGGGCTGAGGGAGACAGTGATGGTGTCTGTGAGGGGCTGAGGGAGACAGTGTCAGTGCGAGTGAGAGGCTGAGGGAGACAGTGTCAGTGTCAGTGGGGGGCAGAGGGAAACAGTGTTTGTGCCAGTGGGAGGCTCAGGGAGACAGTGTCGGTGTCAGTGAGAGGCAGATGAGACAGTGTCGGTGCCAGTGAGCGGCAGAGTCAGGCAGTATTGGTGCCAGTGAGGGGCTGAGTGAGGCAGAGTTAGGGCCAGTTTGGGGCAGAGGGAGACAGTGTTGGTGCCAGTGAGGTGCAGAGGGAGACAGTGTTGGTGCCAGTGAGGTGCAGAGTGAGGCAGTGTTTGTGCCAGTGATGGGCTGAGGTAGACAGTATTGGTGCCAGTGAAAGGGAGAGGGAGAGAGTGTTGGTGCCAGTGAGTGATAGAGGGAGTCAGTGTCAGTGCCAGTGAGGGGCTGATGGAGACAACGTTGGTACCAGTGAGAGGCTGAGGGAGACAGTGTTGGTGGCAGTGATGTGTAGAGGGAGACAGTGTCAGTGCTAGTGAAGGGCAGCGTGTGGCAGTGTTGATGCCAGTGAGGGGTTGAGTGAGACAGAAGTGGGTCCAGTGTGGGGCAGGAAGAGACAGTGATGGTTCCAGTGAGGGGCAGAGGGAGACAGTGTCGGTGCCAGTGAGGGGCTGAGAGAGACAGTGATGGTGCCAGTGAGGGGCTGTTGGAGACAGTGTTGGTGCCAGTGTGGAGCTGAAAGAGACAGTGATGGTGCCAGTGAGAGGTAGTGGGAGATAATGTTGGTGCCAGTGTGGGGCTGAGGGAGACAGTGATGGTGTCTGTGAGGGGCTGAGGGAGACAGTGTCGGTGCCAGTGAGAGGCTGAGGGAGACAGTGTCAGTGTCAGTGGGAGGCAGAGGGAAACAGTGTTGGTCCCAGTGTGGGGCTGAGGGAGACAGTGTCAGTGCAAGTGAGAGGTTGAGGGATACAGAGTTGGTACCAGTGAGGGGCTGAGGTGGACAGTGCCGGTACCAGTGAAGGGTAGAGGGAGACAGTGTCAGTGCCAGTGAGGGGATGAGGGAGACAATGTTTGTGCCAGTGGGAGGCTCAGGGAGACAGTGTCGGTGTCAGTGAGAGGCAGATGAGACAGTGTCGGTGCCAGTGAGGGGCAGAGTCAGGCAGTATTGGTGCCAGTGAGGGGCTGATTGAGGCTGAGTTAGTGCCAGTGTGGGGCAGAGGGAGACAGTTTTGGTGCCAGTGAGGTGCAGAGGGAGACACTGTTGGTGCCAGTGAGGTGCAGAGGGAGACAGTGTTGGTGCCAGTGAGGTGCAGAGTGAGGCAGTGTTTGTGCTAGTGATGGGCAGAGGTAGACAGTATTGGTGCCAGTGAAGGGGAGAGGGAGAGAGTGTTGGTGCCAGTGAGTGATAGAGGGAGTCAGTGCCAGTGAGGGGCTGAGGTAGATAGTGTTGGTGCCAGTGAGGGGCAGAGTGAGGCAGTGTTGGTGCCAGTGAGGGGGTGAGTGAGATGGAGTTGGGGCCAGTGTGGGGCAGAGTGAGACATTGTCAGTGCCAGAGAGGTTGCTGAGGGTGACAGTGCCAGTGCCAATGTGGGGCTGAGGGAGACGGTGCTGGGGCCAGTGTGGGGCAGAGGCAGACAGTGTGGGTGTCAGTGAGTGGCAGTGTTGCAGTATGGGTGACAGTGAGGGGCAGGGGGAGACAGTGTCAGTGCCAGGGAGGGGCTGAGGGAGCCAGAGTCAGTGGAGTGGGGCCAGAGTGAGACAGTGTCGGTGTCAGTGAGGGGCTGAGAGAGACAGTGTTGGCGCCAGTGATGCACTGAGGGAGACAGTGTCAGTGCGAGTGAGAGGCTGAGGGAGACAGTGTCAGTGCCAGTGAGGGGCTGAGGGAGACTATATTTGTGCCAGTGGGAGGCTCAGGAAGACAGTGTCGGTGCCAGTGAGGGGCAGAGTCAGGCAGTATTGGTGCCAGTGAGGGGCTGAGTGAGGCAGAGTTAGGGCCAGTGTGGGGCAGAGGGAGACAGTGTTGGTGCCAGTGAGGTGCAGAGGGAGACAGTGTTGGTGCCAGTGAGTTGCAGTGTGAGGCATTGTTTGTGCCAGTGATGGGCTGAGGTAGACAGTATTGGTGCCAGTGAAAGGGAGAGGGAGAGAGTGTTGGTGCCAGTGAGTGATAGAGGGAGTCAGTGTCAGTGCCAGTGAGGGGCTGATGGAGACAACGTTGGTACCAGTGAGAGGCTGAGGGAGACAGTGTTGGTGGCAGTGAGGGGCTGAGGGAGACAATGTCAGTGCTAGTGAAGGGCAGCGTGTGGCAGTGTTGATGCCAGTGAGGGGTTGAGTGAGACAGAAGTGGGTCCAGTGTGGGGCAGGAAGAGACAGTGATGGTTCCAGTGAGGGGCAGAGGGAGACAGTGTCAGTGCCAGTGAGGGGCTGATGGAGACAGTGTTGGTGCCAGTGTGGAGCTGAAAGAGACAGTGATGGTGCCAGTGAGAGGTAGTGGGAGATAATGTTGGTGCCAGTGTGGGGCTGAGGGAGACAGTGATGGTGTCTGTGAGGGGCTAAGGGAGACGGTGTCGGTGCGAGTGAGAGGCTGAGGGAGACAGTGTCAGTGTCAGTGAGAGGCAGAGGGAAACAGTGTTGGTCCCAGTGAGAGGTGGAGGGATACAGAGTTGGTGCCAGTGAAGGGGAGAGGGAGAGAGTGTTGGTGCCAGTGAGGGTCAGAGGGAGTCAGTGTTGGTGCCAGTGAGGGGCAGAGGGAGACAGAGTCGGTGCCAGTGAGGTGCTGCGGGATCCAGAGTCAGTGGCAGTGGGGGCAGAGGGAGACAGTGATGGTGCCAGTGAGGGGCTGAGGGAGACAGTGTTGGTGCCAGTGTGAGGCTGAGGGAGACAGTGGTGGTGCCAGTGAGGGGCTGATGGAGACAGAGTTGGTCCCAGTGAGGGGCTGAGTTGGACAGTGCTGGTGCCAGTGAGGGGCTGAGGGAGAATGTGTTGGTGCGAGTGAGGGGTAGAGGGAGACAGTGTCAGTGTCGGTGAGGGGCTGAGGGTGACAATGTTGGTACCAGTGAGGGGTATAGCGAGGCAATGTCAGTGCCAGTGAGGGGCAGAGGGAGACAGTGTCGGTGCCAGTGAGGGGCTGAGAGAGACAATGATGGTGCCAGTGAGGGGCTGTGGGAGACAGTGTCGGTGCCAGTGTAGAGCTGAAAGAGACAGTGATGGTGCCAGTGAGGGGTAGTGGGAGATAATGTTGGTGCCAGTGTGGGGCTGAGGGAGACAGCGATGGTGTCTGTGAGGGGCTGAGGGAGACAGTGTCGGTGCGAGTGAGATGCTGAGGGAGACAGTGTCAGTGTCAGTGGGAGGCTGAGGGAAACAGTGTTGGTCCCAGTGAGGGGCTGAGGGAGACAGTGTCAGTGCAAGTGAGAGGTTGAGGGATACAGAGTTGGTACCAGTGAGGGGCTGAGGTGGACAGTGCTGGTGTCAGTGAGGGGCTGAGGGAGACAATGTTGGTACCAGTGAGAGGCTGAGGAAGACAGTGTCAGTGCCAGTGAGGGGCTGAGGGAGACAATATTTGTGCCAGTGGGAGGCTCAGGGAGACAGTGTTGGTGTCAGTGAGATGCAGATGAGACAGCGTCGGTGCCAGTGAGGAGCTGAGTGAGACAGCATTGGTGCCAGTGAGGGCCAGAGCAAGTCAGTGTTGGTGCCAGTGAGGGGCAGAGGGAGACAGTGTAGGTGCTAGTGAGGGCCAGATGGAGTCAGTGTTGGTGCCAGCGAGGGACAGAGGGAGACATGTCGGTGAAAGTGATGGGCTAAGGGAGACAGTCTTGGTGCCAGTGAAAGGCTGAGGGAGACAGTGTCAGCGCCAGTGATGGGCTGAGGGAGACAGTGTCAGCGCCAGTGAGGGGCTGAGGGAGACAGTGTCAGCGCCAGTGAGAGGCTGAGGGAGACAATGTCAGTGCCAATGAGAGGCTGAGGGAGACAGTGTTGGTCCCAGTGTGGGGCTGAGGGAGACAATGTTGGTGCCAATGAGAGGTTGAGGGTGGTAGTGTTGGTCCCAGTGTGGGGCTGAGGGAGACAATGTTGGTGCCAGTGAGGGGTTGAGGTATACAGAGTTGGTGCCAGTGAGGGACAGGGGGAGACAGTGTTGGTGCCAGTGAGTGGCTGAGTGAGTCAGTGTTGGTGCCAGTGTGGGGCTGAGGGAGGCAGTGCCAGTGAGGGTCAGAGGGAGTCAGTGTTGGTGGCAGTGGGGGTAGAGGGAGACAGTGTCGGTGCCAGTGAGCGTCTGAGAGAGACAGTGTTGGTGCCAGCGAGGTGCAGAGAGTGACAGTGTTGGTGCCAGTGAGGGGCTGAGGGAGAGAATATTGGTACCAGTGAGGGGCTGAGGGAGACAGTGTTGGTGCCAGTGAGGGGTAGACGGAGACAGTGTCAGTGCAAGTGTGGGGCTGAGGGAGACAGTGTCGGTGCCAGTGAGGGACTGAGAGAGACAGTGTTGGTGCCAGTGAGGGGCTGAGGGGGACAATGTTGGTGCCAGTGAAGTGCAGAGGCAGACAGTGTTGCTGCCAGTGAGGGGCTGAGGTAGATAGTGTTGGTGTCAGTGAGTGGCTGTGGGAGACAGTGTCAATGCCAGTGAGAGACAGAGTGGGGCAGTGTTGGTGCCAGTGAGGGGCAGAGGGAGACAGTGTTGGTGCCATAGTAGGCCTGAAGCAGACAGTGTCAGTGCCAGTGATGGGATTGTGGAGACAGTGTTGGTGTCAGTGAGAGACATAGGGAGACATTTTTGGTGCCAGTGTAGGATAGAGGGAGACTGTGTCGGTGCCAGTGTGGAGCTGAGGGAGACAGTGTTAGTGCCAGTGAGTGGCTGATTGAGACAGTGTAGGTGCCAGTGAGTGTCTGTGGGAGACAGTGTTGGTGGCATTGAGGGGCATAGGGAGACACTGTTGGTGACAGTGTGGGGCTCAGGGAGACAGTGTAGGTGCCAGTGAGGTCAGAGCGAGTCAGTGTTGGTCCCAGTGAGGGGCAGAGGGAGACAGTGTCTGTGCCAGTAAGGGGTAGAGGGTGACAGCGTTTTTGCCAGTGAGGGTCAGAGGGAGACAGTGGGGGGCCAGTGAGGGGCATAGGGAGACATTGTTAGTGCTAGTGCAGGATAGAGGGAGATAGTGTAGATGTCAATGATGGGCAGAGTGAGTCAGTGTTGGTGCCAGTGAGGAGCAGAGGGAAACAATGTCAGTGCCAGTGAGGTGCTGAGGGAGACAATGTTGGCTCCAGTGAGAGGCTCAGGGAGACAGTGTCGGTGCCAGTGAGAGACAGAGTGGGGCAGTGTGGGTGCCAGTGAGGGACAGAGTGAGAGGCAGTGTTGGTGCCAGTGAGGGGCAGAGGGAGACAGTGTTGGAGCCAGTGAGGTGCAGAGTGCGAAAGTGTTGGCGCTAGTGAGGGACTGAGGGAGTCAGTATTGGTGCCAGTGAGGTGGCGAGGGAGAGAGTGTTGGTGCCAGTGAGTGATAGAGGGAGTCAGTGTCAGTGCCAGTGAGGGGCTGATGGAGACAACGTTGGTACCAGTGAGAGGCTGAGGGAGACAGTGTTGGTGGCAGTGATGTGTAGAGGGAGACAGTGTCAGTGCTAGTGAGGGGCAGCGTGAGGTAGTGTTGATGCCAGTGAGGGGCTGAGTGAGACAGAGGTGGGTCCAGTGTGGGGCAGGAGGAGACAGTGTCAGTGCCAGTGAGTGGTAGAGGTTGCAGTATAGGTGCCAGTGAGGGGCAGAGGGTGGCAGTGTCAGTGCCAGTAGGGGCTGAGTGAGACAGTGTTGGGGCCAGTGTGGGACAGAGGGAGACAGTGTCAGTGCCAGTGAGGGGCTGAGAAAGTCAGTGTTGGTGCCAGTGAGGGGCAGAGGGAGACAGTGTTGGTGTCAGTGAGCGGCGGAGGGAGTCAGTGTTTGTGCCAGTGAGTGGCTGAGGGAGAAATTGTCAGTGCCAGTGTGGGGCTGAGGGAGACAGTGTCTGTGCCAGTGCAGTGCTGAGGGAGATAGTGTCGGTGCTAGTGAGTGGCTGAGGGAGATAGTGTTGGTGCCAGTGTGGGGCTGAGGGAGATAGTGTCAGTGGCAGTGAGGGGCTGAGGGAGATAGTGTTGGTGCCAGTGTGGGACTGAGGGAGACAGTGTTAGGGCCAGTGAGGGGCTGAGGGAGATAGTGTTGGTGCCGTGAGGGGCTGAGGGAGACAATGTTGGTGCCAGTGTGGTGTTGAAGGAGACTGTGTTGCTGCCAGTGAGAGGCTGGTGGAGAGAGTGTCGGTGTCTGTGAGAGGCTGAGGGAGAGTGTTGGTGTTACTAAAGGGCTGAGAGAGACAGTGTTGGTGCCAGTGAGGGGCAGAGAGAGAGACAGTGTTGGTGTCAGTGAGGGGCATAGGGAGACAGTGTTGGTGTCAGTGAGGGGCATAGGGAGACAGTGTTGGTGCCAGTGAGGGGCGGAGGGAGAGAGTGTTGGTGCCAGTGAGGGGCAGAGGGAGACTGTGTTGGTGCGAGTGTGGAGCTGAGGCAGTCAGTGTTAGTACCAGTGAGGAGTGTAGGGAGACAATGTTGGTGCCAGTGAGAAGCTGAGGGCGAGTGTTTATGCTACTGAAGGGATGAGGGAGACAGTGTTGGTACCAGTGTGATGCAGGGGGAGATAGTGTTGGTGGCAGTGAGATGCAGAGGGAGACAGTGTTGGTGTCAGTGAGGGGCGGAGGGAGACAGTGTTGGTGCCAGTGAGGGGCTGAGGGAGAAAATATTGGTACCAGTGAGGGGCTGAGGGAGACAGTGTCAGTGTGAGTGTGGGGCTGAGGGAGACAGTGCTGGTGCCAGTGAGGGGCTGGGGAGACAGTGTCAGTGTGAGTGTGGGGCTGAGGGAGACAGTGTCAGTGTGAGTGTGGGGCTGAGGGAGACAGTGCTGGTGCCAGTGAGGGGCTGGGGAGACAGTGTTGGTGCCAGTGAGGTGCTGAGGGAGACGGTGTAGGTGCCAGTGAGGGGCAGCAGGAGAGATTGTTGGTATCTGTGAGAGGCTGAGGGAGACAGTGTCGGAGTCAGTGATGGGCAGAGGGAGACAGTGTTGGTGTCAGTGTGGGGCAGAGGGAGACAGTGTTAGTGACAGTGTGGGGCTGATGGAGACAGTGTAGGGGCCTGTGAGGGGCAGAGGGAGACAGTGTTGGTGCCAGTGTGGGGCTGAGTGAGAGAATATTGGTACCAGTGATCGGCTGAGGGAGACAGTGTTGGTCCCATTGAGGGGTAGAGGGAGACAGTGTCAGTGCGAGTGTGGGGCTGAGTGAGCCTGTGTTGGTGCCAATGAGTGGATGAGTTAGACAGTGTGGGTGCCAGTGAGGGGTAGAGGGTGGACAGTGTTGGTGCCAGTGAGGTGCTGAGGGAGACGGTGTAGGTGCCAGTGAGGGGCAGCGGGAGAGATTGTTGGTATCTGTGAGAGGCTGAGGGATACAGTTTCGGTGTCAGTGAGGGGCAGAGGGAGACAGTGTTAGTGCCAGTGAGGCACAGAGGGAGACAGTGTTGGGGCCAATGAGGGGCTGAGGGAGACAGTGTTTGTGCCAGTGAGGAGCTGAGGGATATAGAGTTGGTGCCGTGAGGGGCTGAGGGAGAGAGTGTCGGTGTCTGTGAGAGGCTGAGGGAGAGTGTTGGTGTTACTGAAGGGCTGAGAGAGACAGTGGTGGTGCCAGTGAGGTGTAGAGGGAGACAGTGTTGGTGCCAGTGAAGGATAGATTGAGACTGTGTCGGTGCCAGTGTGGGGCTCAGGCAGTCAGTGTTAGTGCCAGTGAGGAGTTTAGGGAGACAATGTTGGTGCCAGTGAGGGGCTGAGGGAGACATTGTTGGTGCCAGTGTGGGTCTGAATGAGACTATGTTGGTGCCAGTGAGAAGCTGATGGAGAGAGTTTATGCTACTGAAGGGATGAGGGAGACAGTGTTGGTGCCAGTGTGATGCAGGGGGAGACAGTGTTGGTGGCAGTGAGGTGCAGAGGGAGACAGTGTTGGTGCCAGTGAGGTGCAGAGGCAGACCAGTGTTGGTGTCAGTGAGGGGCAGAGGGAGACAGTTTTGGGTCCAGTGAGGGGCTGAGGGAGAGAATATTGGTACCAGTGAGGGGCTGAGGGAGACAGTGTTGGTGCCAGTGAGGGGTAGACGCAGACAGTGTCAGTGCAAGGGTGGGGCTGAGGGAGACGATGTTGGTGCCAGTGAAGTGCAGAGGCAGACAGTGTTGCTGCCAGTGAGGGGCTGAGGTAGATAGTGTTGGTGTCAGTGAGTGGCTGTGGGAGACAGTGTCAATGCCAGTGAGGGGAAGAGGGAGACAGTGTTGGTGTCAGGGTGAGGCTGAGGGAGACAGTGTCAGTGCCAGTGAGAGACAGAGTGGGGCAGTGTTGGTGCCAGTGAGGGGCAGAGTGAGGCAGTGTTAGTGCCAGTGAGGTGCAGGGGGAGACAGTGATGGTGCCAGTGAGGGGCACAGGGTGGCAGTGTCAGTGCCAGTAGGGGCAGTGTGAGACAGTGTTGGGGCCAGTGTGGGGCAGATGAAGACAGTGTTGGGGCCAGTGAGAGGCTGAGGGAGACAGTGTTGTTGTCAGTGAGCGGCAGAGGGAGTCAGTGTTTGTGCCATAGTGGGCCTGAAGCAGACAGTGCCAGTGCCAGTGATGGGATTGTGGAGACAGTGTTGGTGTCAGTGAGAGACATAGGGAGACATTTTTGGTGCCAGTGTAGGAAAGAGGGAGACTGTGTCGGTGCCAGTGTGGAGCTGAGGGAGACAGTGTTAGTGCCAGTGAGTGGCTGATGGAGACAGTGTTGGTGTCATTGTGACCCTGTGGGAGTCAGTATTGGTGTCATTGAGGGGCATAGGGAGACACTGTTGGTGACAGAGTGCGGCTCAGGGAGACAGTGTAGGTGCCAGTGAGGTCAGAGCGAGTCAGTGTTGGTGCCAGTGAGGGGCAGAGGGAGACAGTGTCTGTGCCAGTAAGGGGTTGAGGGTGACAGTGTTTTTGCCAGTGAGGGTCAGAGGGAGACAGTGGGGGGCCAGTGAGGGGCATAGGGAGACAGTGTTAGTGCCAGTGTAGGATAGAGGGAGATAGTGTAGATGTCAATGATGGGCAGAGTGAGTCAGTGTTGGTGCCAGTGAGGAGCAGAGGGAAACAGTGTCAGTGCCAGTGAGGTGCTGAGGGAGACAATGTTGGCGCCAGTGAGAGGCTCAGGGAGACAGTGTCGGTGCCAGTGAGAGACAGAGTGGGGCAGTGTTGGTGCCAGTGAGGGACAGATTGAGGCAGTGTTGGTGCCAGTGAGGTGCAGATGGAGACAGTGATGGTGCCAGTGAGGGGCAGAGGGTGGCAGTGTCAGTGCCAGTAGGGGCTGAGTGAGACAGTGTTGGGGCCAGTGTGGGACAGAGGGAGACAGTGTCAGTGCCAGTGAGGGGCTGAGAAAGTCAGTGTTGGTGCCAGTGAGGGGCAGAGGGAGACAGTGCTGGTGTCAGTGAGCGGCGGAGGGAGTCAGTGTTTGTGCCAGTGAGTGGCTGAGGGAGATATTGTCGGTGCCAGTGTGGGGCTGAGGGAGACAGCGTCTGTGCCAGTGCAGTGCTGAGGGAGATAGTGTCGGTGCTAGTGAGTGGCTGAGGGAGATAGTGTTGGTGCCAGTGTGGGGCTGAGGGAGACAGTGTTGGTGTTAGTGATGGGCTGAGGGAGACAGTGTTGCTTTCAGTGAGGGGCTGAGGGAGACAGTGTTAGTGACAGTGAGGGGCTGAGGGAGACAGTGTTGGTGTCAGTGATGGGCTGAGGGAGACAGAATTGCTTTCAGTAAGGGGCTGAGGGAGACAGTGTTGGTGCCAGTGAGGGGCTGAGGTAGACAGTGTTGCTGCCAGTGAGGTGCTGGGGGAGACGGTGTAGGTGCCTGTGAGGGGCAGCGGGAGAGATTGTTGGTGCCAGGGTGAGGCTGAGGGAGACAGTGTCAGTGCCAGTGAGGGGCTGAGGGAGACAGTGTTGGTGACAGTGTGGGGCTGAGGGAGACAGTGTAGGGGTCTGTGAGGGGTAGAGTGTGGACAGTGTCGGTGCCAGTGAGGGACTGAGGGAGACAGTGTTGGTGCCAGTGAGGTGCTGAGGGAGACAGTGTTGGTGCCAGTTAGGTGCAGAGGCAGACAGTGTTGCTGCCAGTGAGGGGCTGAGGTAGATAGTGTTGGTGCCAGTGAGGGGCAGAGGCAGACAGTGTTGCTGCCAGTGAGGGGCTGAGGTAGATAGTGTTGGTGCCAGTGAGGGGCAGAGGCAGACAGTGTTGCTGCCAGTGAGGGGCTGAGGTAGATAGTGTTGGTGCCAGTGAGGGGCAGAGGCAGACAGTGTTGCTGCCAGTGAGGGGCTGAGGTAGATAGTGTTGGTGCCAGTGAGGGGCAGAGGCAGACAGTGTTGCTGACAGTGAGGGGCTGAGGTAAACATTGTTGGTGTCAGTGAGGTGCAGAGGGAGACAGTGTGGGTGCCAGTTTGGGGTAGATGGAGACGGTGTCAGTGAGGAGTTTAGGCAGACAATGTTTGTACCAGTGAGAGGCTGAGGGACACAGTGTCGGTGCCAGTGAGAGGCAGAGTGAGACAGTGTTGGTGCCAGTGAGGGGCAGGGTGAGACAGTGTAGGGGCCGATGTGAGGCAGAGTGAGACAGTGTTGGTGCCAGTGAGGGGCTAAGGGAGACAGTGTTGTTGTCAGTAAGAGGCTGATGGAGACAGTGTTGGTGCCTGTGAGAGGCTGAGTGAGGCAGTGTTGGTGCCAGTGTGGGGCAGAGAGAGACAGTGTTGCTGCCAGTGATGGGCTGAGTGAGACAGAGATGGGGCCAGTGTGGGGCAGAGGGAGATAGTGTCAGTGCAAGTGAGTGGCAGAGGTTGCAGTATATGTGCCAGTGAGGGGCAGAGGGAGATAGTGTCAGTGCCAGTGAGGTGCAGAGGGAGGCAGTGTTGCTGCCAGTGAGGTGCTGAGGCAGACAGTGTTGCTGCCAGTGATGGGCTGAGGTAGACAGTTTTGGTGCCAGGGAGGGGCAGAGTGAGGCAGTGTTGGTGCCAGTGAGGGGCTGAGTGAGACAGAGTTGAGGCCAGTGTGGGGCAGAGGGAGACAGTGATGGTGACAGTGAGGGGCTGAGGGAGACAGTGTTGGTGCCAGTGAGGGGCAGGGTGAGACAGTGTATGGGCCGATGTGAGGCAGAGGGAGACAGTGTCAGTGCCAGTGAGGGGCTAAGGGAGACAGTGTTGTTGTCATTAAGAGGCTGATGAGACAGTGTTGGTGCCTGTGAGAGGCTGAGTGAGGCAGTGTTGGTGCCAGTGTGGGGCAGAGAGAGACAGTGTTGCTGCCAGTGATGGGCTGAGTGAGACAGAGATGGGGCCAGTGTGGGGCAGAGGGAGATAGTGTCAGTGCAAGTGAGTGGCAGAGGTTGCAGTATATGTGCCAGTGAGGGGCAGAGGGAGATAGTGTCAGTGCCAGTGAGGTGCAGAGGAAGGCAGTGTTGCTGCCAGTGCGGTGCAGAGGCAGACAGTGTTGCTGCCAGTGATGGGCTGAGGTAGACAGTTTTGGTGCCAGGGAGGGGCAGAGTGAGGCAGTGTTGGTGCCAGTGAGGGGCTGAGTGAGACAGAGTTGAGGCCAGTGTGGGGCAGAGTGAGACAGTGATGGTGACAGTGAGGGGCTGAGGGAGACAGTGTTGGTGCCAGTCAGGTGCAGAGGGAGACAGTGTCAGTGCCAGTGAGGTACAGAGGGAGACAGTGTTGGTGCCAGTGATGGTGCAGAAGCAGACAGTCTTGCTGCCAGTGAGGGGCAGATGTAGACAGTGTTGGTGCCAGTGAGGGGCTGAGTGAGACAGAGTTGGGGCCAGTGTGGGGCAGAGGGAGACAGTGAAGGTGACAGTGAGGGGCTGATGGTGACAGTATCTGTGCCAGTGAGAGGCAGAGTGAGACAGTGTTGGTGCCAGTGAGGTGCAGAGGGAGACAGTGTCAGTGCCAGTGAGGGGCTGAGGGAGACAGTATCGGTGCCAGTGAGAGGCAGAGTGAGACAGTGTTGCTGCCAGTGATGGGCTGAGTGAGACAGAGATGGGGCCAGTGTGGGGCAGAGGGAGATAGTGTCAGTGCAAGTGAGTGGCAGAGGTTGCAGTATATGTGCCAGTGAGGGGCAGAGGGAGATAGTGTCAGTGCCAGTGAGGTGCAGAGGGAGGCAGTGTTGCTGCCAGTGAGGTGCAGAGGCAGACAGTGTTGCTGCCAGTGATGGGCTGAGGTAGACAGTTTTGGTGCCAGGGAGGGGCAGAGTGAGGCAGTGTTGGTGCCAGTGAGGGGCTGAGTGAGACAGAGTTGAGGCCAGTGTGGGGCAGAGGGAGACAGTGATGGTGACAGTGAGGGGCTGAGGGAGACAGTGTTGGTGCCAGTGAGGGGCAGGGTGAGACAGTGTATGGGCCGATGTGAGGCAGAGGGAGACAGTGTCAGTGCCAGTGAGGGGCTAAGGGAGACAGTGTTGTTGTCATTAAGAGGCTGATGAGACAGTGTTGGTGCCTGTGAGAGGCTGAGTGAGGCAGTGTTGGTGCCAGTGTGGGGCAGAGAGAGACAGTGTTGCTGCCAGTGATGGGCTGAGTGAGACAGAGATGGGGCCAGTGTGGGGCAGAGGGAGATAGTGTCAGTGCAAGTGAGTGGCAGAGGTTGCAGTATATGTGCCAGTGAGGGGCAGAGGGAGATAGTGTCAGTGCCAGTGAGGTGCAGAGGAAGGCAGTGTTGCTGCCAGTGCGGTGCAGAGGCAGACAGTGTTGCTGCCAGTGATGGGCTGAGGTAGACAGTTTTGGTGCCAGGGAGGGGCAGAGTGAGGCAGTGTTGGTGCCAGTGAGGGGCTGAGTGAGACAGAGTTGAGGCCAGTGTGGGGCAGAGTGAGACAGTGATGGTGACAGTGAGGGGCTGAGGGAGACAGTGTTGGTGCCAGTCAGGTGCAGAGGGAGACAGTGTCAGTGCCAGTGAGGTACAGAGGGAGACAGTGTTGGTGCCAGTGATGGTGCAGAAGCAGACAGTCTTGCTGCCAGTGAGGGGCAGATGTAGACAGTGTTGGTGCCAGTGAGGGGCTGAGTGAGACAGAGTTGGGGCCAGTGTGGGGCAGAGGGAGACAGTGAAGGTGACAGTGAGGGGCTGATGGTGACAGTATCTGTGCCAGTGAGAGGCAGAGTGAGACAGTGTTGGTGCCAGTGAGGTGCAGAGGGAGACAGTGTCAGTGCCAGTGAGGGGCTGAGGGAGACAGTATCGGTGCCAGTGAGAGGCAGAGTGAGACAGTGTTGGTGCCAGTGAGGGTCAGAGGGAGTCAGTTTTAGTGGCAGTGAGGGACAGGTGGAGACAGTGTCAGTGCCAGAGAGGGGCTGAGGGAGCCAGAATCAGTGACAGTGGGGGCAGAGGGAGACAGTGTCAGTGCCAGTGAGCATATGAGAGAGACAGTGATGGTGCCAGTGAGGGGTAGAGGGAGATAGTGTTAGTGTCAGTGTGGGGCAGAGGGAGACAGTGATGGGGTGCCAGTGAGGGGCAGAGGATGGCAGTGTCAGTGCCAGTAGGGGCTGAGTGAGACAGTGTTGGGGCCAGTGTGGGACAGAGGGAGACAATGTCAGTGCCAGTGAGGGGCTGGGAAGGTCAGTGTTGGTGTCAGTGAGGGGCTGAGGGAGACAGTGTTGGTGTCAGTGAGAGGCTGAGGGAGTCAGTGTTTGTGCCAGTGAGTGGCTGAGGGAGATATTGTCGGTGCCAGTGTGGGGCTGAGGGAGACAATGTCTGTGCCAGTGCAGTGCTGAGGGAGATAGTGTCAGTGGCAGTGAGCAGTAGAGGGAGATAGTGTTGGTGCCAGTGTGGGACTGAGGGAGACAGTGTTAGGGCCAGTGAGTGGCTGAGGGAGACAGTGTTGGTGCCAGTGAGAAGCTGAGGGATAATGAGTTGGTGCCGTGAGGGGCTGAGGGAGACAATGTTGGTGCCGTGAGGGGCTGAGGGAGACAATGTTGGTGCCAGTGTGGTGTTGAAGGAGACTGTGTTGCTGCCAGTGAGAGGCTGGTGGAGAGAGTGTCGGTGTCTGTGAGAGGCTGAGGGAGAGTGTTGGTGTTACTAAAGGGCTGAGAGAGACAGTGTTGGTGCCAGTGAGGTGTAGAGGGAGACATTGTTGGTGCCAGTGAGGTGTAGAGGGAGACAGTGTTGGTGCCAGTGAGGGGCAGAGGGAGACATTGTTGGTGTCAGTGAGGGGCATAGGGAGACAGTGTTGGTGCCAGTGAGATGCAGAGGCAGACCAGTGTTGGTGCCAGTGAGGGACTGAGGGAGAGAATATTGGTACTGGTGAGGGGCTGAGGGAGACAGTGTTGGTGCCAGTGAGGGGCAGAGGGAGACAGTGTTGGTGTCAGTGAGGGGCATAGGGAGACAGTGTTGGTGCCAGTGAGATGCAGAGGCAGACCAGTGTAGGTGCCAGTGAGGGGCAGCTGGAGAGATTGTTGGTATCTGTGAGAGGCTGAGGGAGACAGTGTCGGTGTCAGTGAGGGGCTGAGGGAGACAGTGTTAGTGACAGCGTTGTGCTGAGGGAGACAGTGTAGGGGCCTGTGAGGGGTAGAAGGTGGACAGTGTTTGTGCCAGTGAGGGGCAGAGTGAGACAGTGTTGGTGCCAGTGAGGTGCAGAGGCAAACAGTGTTGCTGCCAGTAAGGGACTGAGGTAAATATTGTCGGTGCCAGTGAGGTGCAGAGGGAGGCAGTGTTGGTGCCAGTGAGAGGCAGGGTGAGACAGTGTTGGGCCAGTGTGGGGCAGAGGGAGACAGTGTCAGTGCAGTATAGGTGCCAGTGAGGGGCAGAGGGAGACAGTGTCAGTGCCAGTGAGGTGCAGAAGGAGACAATATCAGAGCCAGTGAGGGACTGAGGGAGACAATATTGGTGCCAGTGAGAGGCTCCGGGAGACAGTATCGGTGTCAGTGAGAGGCAGTGAGGCATGTTGGTGCCAGTGAGGGTCAGAGGGAGTCAGTGTTGTTGGCAGTGAGGGACAGGGGGAGACAGTGTTGGTGCCAGTGAGGTGCAGAAGCAGACAGACTTGCTGACAGTGAGGGGCTGAAGTAGTGAGTGTTGGTGCCAGTGAGGGGCTGAGTGAGACAGAGTTGGTGCAAGTGTGGGGCAGAGGGAGACAGTGATGTTGACAGTGAGGTGCAGAGGGATACAGTGTTGGTACCAGTGAGGTGCGGAGGGAGACAGCGTCAGTGCCAGTGAGGTGCTGAGGGAGACAGTATCTGTGCCAGTGAGTGGCAGAGGGAGACAGTGTAGGTGCCAGTGAGGGCCAGACGGAGTCAGTGTTGGTGCCAGTGAGGGGCAGAGGGAGACAGTGTTGGTGCCAGTGATGGGCTGAGGGAGACAGTATTTGTGCCAGTGAGTGGCAGAGGGTGGCAGTGTAGGTGCCAGTGTGCAGCAGAGTGAGACAGCAATGAGGGGCTGAGGGAGACAGTGTCAGTGCCAGTGAGGGGCTGAGGGAGACAGTGTAAGTGCCAGTGAGGGGCTGTGGGTGACAGTGTCAGTGCCAGTGAGGTGCTGAGGGAGACAGTGTCAGTGCCAGTGAGTGGCTGAGGGAGACAGTGTTGGTGTCAGTGTGGGGCAGAGGGAGACAGTGTTGGTGCCAGTGATGGGCTGAGGGAGACAGTGTTGGTGCCAGTGAGAGGCTGAGGGCGACAGAGTTGGTGCCAGTGAAGGGCTGAGGGAGACAGTTTTGTTTCCAGTGAGGGCAGAAGGAGACAGTGATGGTGCCAGTGAGGGGTGTGGGAGAGAGAATTAGTGGCAATGAAGGGCTGAGGGAGACAGTGTAGGTGCCAGTGTAGGATAGAGGGAGATAGTGTAGGTGTCAATGATGGGCAGAGCGAGTCAGTGTTGGTGCCAGTGAGGTGCAGAGAGAAACAGTGTCAGTGCCAGTGAAGTGCTGAGGGAGACAATGTTGGCGCCAGTGAGAGGCTCAGGGAGACAGTGTCGGTGCCAGTGAGAAACAGAGTGGGGCAATGTTGGTGCCCGTGAGGGGCAGAGTGAGGCAGTGTTGGTGCCAGTGAGGTGCAGAGGGAGACAGTGATGGTGCCAGTGAGGGGCAGAGGGTGGCAGTGTCAGTACCAGTAGGGGCTGAGTGAGACACTGTTGGGGCCAGTGTGGGACAGAGGGAGACAGTGTCAGTGCCAGTGAGGGGCTGAGAAGGTCAGTGTTGGTGCCAATGAGGGGCAGAGGGAGACAGTGCTGGTGTCAGTGAGTGGCGGAGGGAGTCAGTGTTTGTGCCAGTGAGTGGCTGAGGGAGATATTGTCGGTGCCAGTGTGGGGCTGAGGGAGACAGTGTCTGTGCCAGTGTGGGGCTTATGGAGACAGTGTTTGGGGCCAGTGAGGGGTTGAGGGAGACAGTGTTGGTGCCAGTGAGGAGCTGAGGGATAATGGGTTGGTGCCGTGAGGGGCTGAGGGAGACAGTGTTGGTGTCAGTGAGAGACAAAGGGAGACAGTTTTGGTGCCAGTGTAGGATAGCGGGAGACTGTGTCGGTGCCAGTGTGGAGCTGAGGGAGACAGTGTTAGTGCCAGTGAGGGGCTGATGGAGACAGTGTAGGTGCCAGTGAGTGTCTGTGGGAGACAGTGTTGGTGTCATTGTGACCCTGTGGGAGTCAGTATTGGTGTCATTGAGGGGCATAGGGAGACAGTATTGGTGGCAGAGTGCGGCTGAGGGAGACAGTGTAGGTGCCAGTGAGGGTCAGAGCGAGTCAGTGTTGGTGCCAGTGAGGGGCAGAGGGAGACAGTGTGGGGGCCAATGAGGGGCATAGGGAGACAGTGTTAGTGCCAGTGTAGGATAGAGGGAGATAGTGTAGGTGTCAATGATGGGCAGAGCGAGTCAGTGTTGGTGCCAGTGAGGTGCAGAGGGAAACAGTGTCAGTGCCAGTGAGGTGCTGAGGGAGACGATGTTGGCGCCAGTGAGAGGCTCAGGGATACAGTGCCGGTGCCAGTGAGAAACAGAGTGGGGCAGTGTTGGTGCCCGTGAGGGGCAGTGTGAGGCAGTGTTGGTGCCAGTGAGGTGCAGAGGGAGACAGTGATGGTGCCAGTGAGGGGCAGAGGGTGGCAGTGTCAGTACCAGTAGGGGCTGAGTGAGACACTGTTGGGGCCAGTGTGGGACAAAGGGAGACAGTGTCAGTGCCAGTGAAGGGCTGAGAAAGTCAGTGATGGTGCCAGTGAGGGGCTGAGGGAGACAGTGCTGGTGTCAGTGAGCGGCAGAGGGAGTCAGTGTATGTGCCAGTGAGTGGTTGAGGGAGATATTGTCGGTGCCAGTGTGGGGCTGAGGGAGACAGTGTCTGTGCCAGTGCAGTGCTGAGGGAGATTGTGTCGGTGCTAGTGAGTGGCTGAGGGAGATAGTGTTGGTGACAGTGAGGAGCTGAGGGATAATGAGTTGGTGCCGTGATGGGCTGAGGGAGACAGTGTTGGTGTCAGTGAGGGGCATAGGGAGACAGTATTGGTGCCAGCGTAGGATAGAGGGAGACTTTGTTGGTGCCAGTGTGGAGCTGAGGCAGACAGTGTTAGTACCAGTGAGGACTTTAGGGAGACAATGTTGGTGCCAGTGAGGGGCTGAGGGAGACATTGTTGGTGCCAGTGTGGGTCTGAATGAGACAACGTTGGTGCCAGTGTGGTGTTGAAGGAAGCTGTGTTTCTGCCAGTGAGAGGCTGATGGAGAGTGTGTTGGTGTCTGTGAGAGGTTGAGGGAGAGTGTTGGTGTTACTGAAGGGCTGAGAGAGACAGTGTTGGTGTCAGTGAGGTGCAGAGGGAGACAGTGTTGGGGCCAGTGAGGGGCTGAGGGCGAGAATATTGGTACCAGTGAGGGGCTGAGGGAGACAGTGTCACTTCGAGTGTGGGGCAGAGTGAGACAGTGTTGGTGCCAGTGAGTGGTTGAGTTAGACAGTGTTGGTGCCAGTGAGGGGCTGGGGAGACAGTGTTGGCGCCAGTGAGGTGCTGAGGGAGACGGTGTAGGTGCCAGTGAGGGGCTGAGAGGGACAGTGTTGGTGCCAGTGAAGGGCAGAGGGAGACAGTGTCGGTGCCAGTGAGGGGCTGCTCGAGCCAGAGTCAGTGGCAGTGGTGGCAGAGGGAGACAGTGTTGGTGCCAGTGAGATGCAGAGGGAGACAGTGATGGTGCCAGTGAGGGGCTTAGGGGGACAGTGTCAATGCCAGTGGGAGCCTGAGGGCGATATTGTTGGTCCCAGTGAGGGGCTGAGGGAGACAGTGTCAGCACCATTGAGAGGTTGAGGGATACAGAGTTGGTGCCAGTGAGGGGCTGAGGGAGACAATGTTGGTGCCAGTGAGAGGGTCCGAAAGACAGTGTTGGTGCCAGTGAGAGGCAGAGAGAGACAGTGTTGGTGCCAGTGAGAGGCAGAGAGAGACAGTGTTGGTGCCAGTAAGAGGAATAGTGAGACAGTGTCAGTGCCAGTGAGGGGCTGCGGGAGCCAGAGTCAGTGGCAGTGGGGGAAGAGGGAGACAGTGTCGGTGCCAGTGAGGGACTGAGAGAGACAGTGATGGTGCCAGTGAGGGGCTGAGGGAGACAGTCTTGGTGCCAGTGAGGGGCTGAGAGAGACAGTGATGGTGCCAGTGAGGGGCTGAGAGAGACAGTGATGGTGCCAGTGAGGGGTAGAGGGAGATAGTGGTGGTGCCAGTGTGGGGCTGAGGGAGACAGTGTCAATGCCAGTGGGAAGCTGAGGGCGATATTGTTGGTCCTAGTGTGGGGCTGAGGGAGACAGTGTCAGTACCATTGAGAGGTTGAGGGATACGGAGTTGGTACTAGTGAGGGGCTGACGTGGACAGTGCTGGTGCCAGTGAGGGGCTGAGGGAGAATCTGTTGGTGCGAATGAGGGGCTGAGGGAGACAGTGTTGGTGCCAGTGAGAGTCTCAGGGAGACAGTGTCGGTGTCAGTGAGAGGCAGAGTGAGACAGTGTTGGTGCCAGTGTGGGGCTGAGTGAGGCAGAGTTAGGGCCAGTGTGGGGCAGATGTAGACAGTGATCGTGCCAGTGAGGGGTAAAGGGAGACAGTGTTGGTGCCAGTGAGGTGCAGAGGGAGACAGTGTTGGTGCCAGTGAGGTGCAGAGGGAGACAGTGTTGGTGCCAGTGAGGGTCTGAGGGAGACGGTGTTGGAGTCAGTGAGGGGATGAGGGAGACAGTATTGGTGCCAGTGAGGGGCAGAGGGAGACAGTGTCTGTGTCAGTGAGTGATAGAGGGAGTCAGTGTCAGTGCCAGTGAGTGATAGAGGGAGTCAGTGTCAGTGCCAGTGAGGTGGCGAGGGAGACAACGTTGGTACCAGTGAGAGGCTGAGGGAGACAGTGTTGGTGTCAGTGTGAGGCTGATGGAGACATTGTTTGTGCCAGTGTGGGGCTGAGTGAGACAGTGTTTGTGCCAGTGTGGGGCTGAGTGAGACAGTGTTGGTGCCAGTGAGGTGCTGAGTGAGACAGTGTTGGGGCCAGTGTGGGGCAGAGGGAAACAGTGTCAGTGCCAGTGTGGGGCTGGGAGAGACAGTGTCGGTGCCAGTGTGGGGCAGAGGGAGACAGTGTTGGTGCCAGTAAGGGGCAGAGGGAGACAGTGTTGGTGCCAGTGTTGGGCTGAGGGAGACAGTGTCAGTGCAAGTGAGGGGCTGAGGGAGATAGTGTTGGTGCCAGTGAGGGATTGAGGGAGACAGCGTTGGTGCCAGTGAGGGATTGAGGGAGACAGCATTGGTGCCAGTGAGGGATTGAGGGAGACAGCGTTGGTGCCAGTGAGGGGTGAGGGAGACAGTTTTGGTGCCAGTGAGGGGTGAGGGAGACAGTTTTGGTGCCAGTGAGGGGTGAGGGAGACAGTGTTGGTGCCCGTGAGGGGTGAGGGAGACAGTTTTGGTGCCAGTGATGGGTGATGTAGACAGTGTTGGTGCCCGTGAGGGGTGAGGGAGACAGTGTTGGTGCCCGTGAGGGGTGAGGGAGACAGTGTTGGTGCCAGTGAGGGGTGAGGGAGACAGTGTCAGTGCCAGTGAGGGGCTGAGGGAGGCAGTGTTGTTGCCAGTGAGGGGCTGAGGGAGACAGAGTTGGAGCCAGTGAGGGACTGAGGGAGACACTTTTGGTGCCAGTGTGGGTCTGAGTGAGACAGTGTTGGTGCCAGTGAGGGGATGAGGGAGACAGTGTTGGTGCCAGTGAGGGGCTGAGGGAGACAGTGTTGGTGCCAGTGAGGGGCTGAGGGAGACAGTGTTGGTGCCCGTGAGGGCTGAGGGAGACAGTGTTGGTGCCTGTGAGGGACTGAGGGAGACAGTGTCAGTGCCAGTGAGGGGCTGAGGGAGACACTTTTGGTGCCAGTGTGGGTCTGAGTGAGACAGTGTTGGGGCCAGTGTGGGGCAGAGGGAGACAGTGCTGGTGCCCGTGAGGGGTGAGGGAGACAGTTTTGGTGCCAGTGAGGGGTGAGGGAGACAGTTTTAGTGCCAGTGAGGGGCGAGGAAGACAGTTTTGGTGCCAGTGATGGGTGAGGGAGACAGTGTTGGTGCCCGTGAGGGGTGAGGGAGACTGTTTTGGTGCCAGTGAGGGACAGAGGGGGGCAGTGTTGGTGCCCGTGAGGGGTGAGGGAGACAGTGCTGGTGCCTGTGAGGGGCTGAGGGAGACAGTGTTGGTGCCAGTGAGGGGTGAGGGAGACAGTGTTGGTGCCAGTGAGGGGTGAGGGAGACAGTGATGGTGCCAGTGAGGGGTGAGGGAGACAGTGTTAGTGCCAGTGAGGGTTGAGGGAGACAGTGATGGTGCCAGTGAGGGCTGAGGGAGACAGTGTTGGTGCCCGTGAGGGGTGAGGGAGACAGTTTTGGTGCCAGTGAGGGGCGAGGGAGACAGTGTTAGTGCCAGTGAGGGGTGCCGGAGACAGTGTTAGTGCCAGTGAGGGGTGCCGGAGACAGTGTGGGTGCCAGTGAGGGGTGCCGGAGACAGTGTGGGTGCCAGTGAGGGCCTGAAGGAGAAAGTGTTGGTGCCAGTGAGGTGCAGAGGGAGACAGTGTGGGTGCCAGTGAGGGGCTGAGGGAGACAGTGTTGGTGCCAGTGAGCCAGGTCTGTAAGCAAGGCCGCCCCAGATCTCTGTGGTGTATGGGCAGTTGACATGACGGGTGACCGGTAACCTCGTTACTGTTTGCCCCTTTTACTGCCATCCCCCAGTGACACTGGCGTTACAGCCTCCTGCTGTCCACTCCCCCATCACCATCTGCTGCCCATCATCCTATCGTCCACCTTCCGACAGCGGGGACACATGCCTGGAGTAGTCCAGAGTCAGCACTGTGGGCACTGGAGAGTCCAACTCTGATGTCGTGGGATTGCGTGGGAGAACATGAGACAGGGAGACAGAGAGAGAGAGAGAGAGAATGACATAGGAGAGACAGAGGGAGACAAGGAGGGAGAGAGACAGAGAGATGAAAGAGGGGGAGAGAGAGATACAGAGAGACAGAGATGTGGAATGAGAGAGAAAAGGAGAGAGAGAGACAAGGGAGACAGAGGTGCAGCTATGGTCAGGTCCTGTGGAGGGTCGTAAACCCAATGACCTCGGTGTACAAATACATCGTCTGTGGACAGGGTATTGAAGGGGGCATTTAGCAGGCTGGCAGTAATCGGCCGAAGCATTAGGTATAGGGGTTGGGACGTTATGTTCGAACAGCGTAAGTCATTACTGAGGCTGCTCTGGCTGTATTGTGTCCAGTTTTGGTCACCCTGTTACAGGAGAGACATCGTTAAACTGGAAACAGTGCAAGGAAGATTTCCGAGGGCGTTGTCAGGGTAACAGGCCCGGGGTCCAGGGAGAGGTTGGCCAAGATAGTAGTATATTCCTTGGAATGTTGGAGAATGAGAGGTGGCCTTACTGATGATTCAGTGGGTTAGCACTGCTCCCTCCCGGCGCCAGGGTCCTGGGTTCGATCCCAGCCTCGGGGGCGACTCTCTGTGTGGAGTTTGCACATTCTCCCCATGTCTGCGTGGGTTTCCTCAGGGTGCTCCGGTTTCCTCCCAGAGTCCAAAGATATGCAGGTTAGGGTGGATTGGCCGTGCTAAATTGTCCCATAGTGTCCAGGGATGTGCAGGTCAGGGTGGATTGGCCATGCTAAATTGTCCCATAGTGTCCAGGGATGTGCAGGTCAGGGTGGATTGGCCATGCTAAATTGTCCCATAGTGCCCAGGGATGTGCAGGTCAGGGTGGATTGGCCATGCTAAATTGTCCCATAGTGCCCAGGGATGTGCAGGTTAGGGTGGATTGGCCGTGCTAAATTGTCCCATAGTGCCCAGGGATGTGTAGGTTAGGGTGGATTGGCCATGCTAAATTGTCCCATAGTGCCCAGGGATGTGCAGGTTAGGGTGGATTGGCCGTGCTAAATTGTCCCATAGTGTCCAGGGATGTGCAGGTTAGGGTGGATTGGCCGTGCTAAATTGTCCCATAGTGCCCAGGGATGTGTAGGTTAGGGTGGATTGGCCATGCTAAATTGTCCCATAGTGCCCAGGGATGTGCAGGTTAGGGTGGATTGGCCGTGCTAAATTGTCCCATAGTGCCCAGGGATGTGTAGGTTAGGGTGGATTGGCCATGCTAAATTGTCCCATAGTGCCCAGGGATGTGCAGGTTAGGGTGGATTGGCCATGCTAAATTGTCCCATAGTGCCCAGGGATGTGCAGGTTAGGGTGGATTGGCCATGCTAAATTGTCCCATAGTGCCCAGGGATGTGCAGGTTAGGGTGGATTGGCCTTGCTAAATTGTCCCATAGTGTCCAGGGATGTGCAGGTTAGGGTGGATTGGCCGTGCTAAATTGTCCCATAGTGTCCAGGGATGTGCAGGTTAGGGTGGATTGGCCATGCTAAATTGTCCCATAGTGCCCAGGGATGTGTAGGTTAGGGTGGGTTGGCCATGCTAAATTGTCCCATAGTGTCCAGGGATGTGCAGGTTAGGGTGGATTGGCCATGCTAAATTGTCCCATAGTGCCCAGGGATGTGCAGGTTAGGGTGGATTGGCCGTGCTAAATTGTCCCATAGTGCCCAGGGATGTGCAGGTTAGGGTGGATTGGCCGTGCTAAATTATCCCATAGTGCCCAGGGATGTGCAGGTTAGGGTGGATTGGCCATGCTAAATTGTCCATAATGCCCAGGGATGTGCAGGTTAGGGTGGATTGGCCATGCTAAATTGTCCCATAGTGTCCAGGGATGTGCAGGTTAGGGTGGATTGGCCATGCTAAATTGTCCCATAGTACCCAGGGATGTGCAGGTTAGGGTGGATTGGCCGTGCTAAATTGTCCCATAGTGCCCAGGGATGTGCAGGTTAGGGTGGATTGGCCGTGCTAAATTATCCCATAGTGCCCAGGGATGTGTAAATTAAGTACATTAGTCAGGGGCAAATGTTGGAAAATAGAGTAGGGGGAATGAGTCTGGGTGAGTTCGTCTTTGGAGGGTTGGTGTGGACTTGTTGGGCCGAAGGGTCTGTTTCCATACTGTAGGGACTCCGTGATTCTATGAGGGGCATTGATAGGATGAATGCAGGTCATCTTTTTCCCAAGGGTCTAGAGGGCATTGGTTTAAGGTGAGAGGGGAAAGACTTAAGAAGGACTTTTTCACACGTGTATGGAATGAGCTGCCAGAGGAAGTGGTGGAGGCTGGTACAATTACAGCATTTAAAAGGCATCTGGACGGGTATATGAATAGGAAGGGTTTGGAGGGAAATGGATCAAATACAGGTAATTGGAACTGGCTGAGAGAGCAGTGTGGACCAACGCGGGTGGGAACGCCTGTGTCCGTGCTGTATAATTCTCCGACTCTTCTCTGCGATTCTCTGTGTTCTCAGACACAGGAAATGCGGGAACAAGGCAGGGTAGCTCGGGGCTTCAACTTGCCTCTGGTGGACCGGGACTCACTTCGAGGGACTTAGATGGAGACCAATTTGTCGGATGCCGTCCAGGAGGGCGTTTGGAGACCGTATGTGTCAATCTGAACGGAGCTGAGGCCGTACTGGAATCGGTACTCGGGATTGAGCCAGGACAAGGTGATCAACGTTTCAGAAGGGACAGCATTTTGGGATGAGTGACCATAACTTTCCAGGGGGGGCCCTTGGGTAAGGGTGTTTGATTGGGCAAGGGCCAATCACACCCCAATTAGACAGCAACTGGGGAATTTAGATTGTGGAGCAGTTAGTCGTACATGTGGGAGGCGCTAAAAGACAGGTTGATTAAAAGCGCAGGACGGGCGAAGGGATGGGAACGGGAGGATCTAGGAACAGGACAACGAGGGGATCGAGGAGACAGTGAGGACGGCTGATGCTGCAGAGTCAGAGTCGAGAGTGGGGCGCTGGAAAAGCACAGCAGGTCAGGCAGCATCCAAGGAGCAGGAGAATCGAAGTTTCGGGCATCTGCTCTTCATCGGGAATGAGACTGGGAGGGTTGGAATGCCCCCCCCCCCCCCACAGCCTCATCCCTGACGAAGGGCTTATGCCCGAAACGTCGATTCTCCTGCTCCTCGGATGTTGCCTGACCTGCTGTGCTTTTCCAGCGCCCCGCTCGTGACCAGTGAAATTCTAAGCTGAGGCATAAGAACAAAGGAAGATCTAGTGATGAAGCCCTCGAGCTGCTTGGAGAAATTAGGAAGGGATTTAAACTCAGAATTCGGAAAGCTAAAAGGCTGTGTGAAATGTCTTTAGCTAATGGGGTCAAAGAGAATCCCAAAGCCTTTAACACATACAGTAGAAGAAAGAGGGTAGCGAGGAAGAGGGGAAGTCCCACTCAAGGATAAAGGAGGGAAGTTACATGTGGACCTACAGGAAGTGAGAGAGATCCTTAATGAGTACTGTATATCGATATTCACCAACGAGAAGGACATGACTGAAGTTGAGGTCAGGGATGAGTGTGTGAATACTCTAGAACAAAGCACAATGAATCTTGCAACGCAGGAACAGGCCCTTCGGCCCGTCCAAGCCAATCCTGATCCTCTATCTAAACCTGCAGCCTAAGGATCTGTCTCCCTCTCCTCCCTGCCCATTCATGTATCTGTCTAGATACATCTTAAATGATGCTATTGCGCCCATCTCTACCACCTCCACTGGCAACGAGTTCCAGGTACCCACCAACGTAAAGACCTTTCCACTCACATCTCCCTAAACGTTTCCCCTCTCGCCTTGAACTCGTGACCCCTAGTAATTGAGATCGCCCCTGCCCCACTCTCGGGAAAAGCCTTCTTGCTATCCAATTCAATATATTGAAGGAGGAGATTTGGGGCATTCTAAATTGTACTGAGGTAGCCAAGTCCCCAGGGCCAGATGGGATCGATCCCAGATTACCAGGTTCGATCCCAGCCTCGGGCGACTGTCTGTGTGGAGTTTGCACGTTCTCCCCGTGTCTGCGTGGGTTTGCTCCCGTTTCCTCCCACAGTCCAAAGATGTGCAGGTCAGATAAATTGGCCAGTCTAATTTGTCTCAGAGCATTAGGTACATTAGTCAGAGGGAAATGGGTCTGGGTGGGTTACTCTTCAGAGGGTCGGTGTGGACTGGTTGGGCCGAAGGGCCTGTTTCCGCACTGTAGGGAATCGAATCTACAGTGAGAGTCAAGGGGAGAAATAGCTGGGTCATTAGCAGATATCTGCACATCCTCTTTGACCGCGGGTGAAATTCAAGAGGAGTGGAGATTCGCCAAAGTTGCTCCTTTGTTTAAGAAAGGAAGTAGGGATAATCTAGGAAACTCTAGGCTGGTGTGCTGGAAGTCTGTGGTGAGGAAACTCTTAGTGAAGAGGCTGAGGGATAAGATATGTGCACAGTTGGAAAAAAAAATGGGCTAGTTAGTGACAAGCAGCATGGCTTTGCCCAGGGAAAGTCATGTCTCACCAACCTGACTGAATGTTTTGAAGAGATGACAGAGGTAATTGCTGAGGGAAGGACTGTGGATGCAGTTTATATGGACTTTAGTGAGGCTTTTGATAAAGTCCCACACTGGCACAAAAACTTGAACCTCATGGGATTCGGGATGGGCTGGCTAGATGGACACAAGACTGGCTTGGTCATAGAGGGTAGCATGGGTTCTCAGAATGAAGACCGAGGGGGACCACAGGGATCAGTCTTAGGTCCTCTGTCATCTGTAGTAGATATAAATGATCTCGAGGAAATTGTAGGTGATCTGATCGGTAAAGTTTGCAGATGACACGAAGGTTGGTGGAGTCGCTGATACTGATGGAGATGGCAGGGGTATGGAGTCCAAGAATCAGTGAACCATGTTACAATGATATAAAACTCTGGTGAGGCCATCTTTGGAATATGGCGTGCAGTTTTGGAGGGGGACGCGTCGGAGAGAGCGCGGGGAATGTTAACCAGGACGTTGCTTGGTCTCAAGGGCATTGGAGGGGGGGTAGTATGAGGAAAGGTTAACTAGACCAGGATTGCTTTCACTGGAAAGACAACAGCCCAGAGGAGACCGGATAGAGGGCGACACAATTATAAGGGGCATCGATAGTCAGAGACTTTTTCCCCAGGGTTAAAGTTTCAATTACAAGGGGGCACAGGTGCAAGGTGAGGGGGGGGAGGTTTAAGGGAGATGTGGGAGGGATGTGTTTCACACAGAGGGTGGTAGGTTCAAGGTGAGGGGGGGGAAGGTTTAAGGGAGATGTGCGAGGGATGTGTTTCACACAGAGGGTGGTAGGTTCAAGGTGAGGGGGGGGGAAGGTTTAAGGGAGATGTGCGAGGGATGTGTTTCTCACAGAGGGTGGTAGGTTCAAGGTGAGGGGGGGGAAGGTTTAAGGGAGATGTGCGAGGGATGTGTTTCACACAGAGGGTGGTAGGTTCAAGGTGAGAGGGGGAAGGTTTAAGGGAGATGTGGGAGGGATGTGTTTCACACAGAGGGTGGTAGGTTCAAGGTGAGAGGGGGAAAGTTTAAGGGAGATGTGCGAGGGATGTGTTTCTCACAGAGGGTGGTAGGTTCAAGGTGAGAGGGGGAAGGTTTAAGGGAGATGTGGGAGGGATGTGTTTCACACAGAGGGTGGTAGGTTCAAGGTGAGGGGGGAAAGTTTAAGGGAGATGTGCGAGGGATGTGTTTCTCACAGAGGGTGGTAGGTTCAAGGTGAGGGGGGAAAGTTTAAGGGAGATGTGCGAGGGATGTGTTTCACACAGAGGGTGGTAGGTTCAAGGTGAGGGGGGAAAGTTTAAGGGAGATGTGCGAGGGATGTGTTTCTCACAGAGGGTGGTAGGTTCAAGGTGAGGGGGGGGGAGGTTTAAGGGAGATGTGCGAGGGATGTGTTTCTCACAGAGGGTGGTAGGTTCAAGGTGAGGGGGGAAAGTTTAAGGGAGATGTGCGAGGGATGTGTTTCTCACAGAGGGTGGTAGGTTCAAGGTGAGGGGGGGGGAAGGTTTAAGGGAGATGTGCGAGGGATGTGTTTCTCACAGAGGGTGGTAGGTTCAAGGTGAGGGGGGGGGAAGGGTTAAGGGAGATGTGCGAGGGATGTGTTTCACACAGAGGGTGGTAGGTTCAAGGTGAGGGGGGGGAAGGTTTAAGGGAGATGTGGGAGGGATGTGTTTCACACAGAGGGTGGTAGGTTCAAGGTGAGGGGGGGGAAGGTTTAAGGGAGATGTGGGAGGGATGTGTTTCACACAGAGGGTGGTACGGGCCTGGAACATTCTGCCAAGGGAGATGGTGGACGTGGCGCGATGGTGACTTTTAAGAGACATCTGGATGGTGACATGAACAGGGAGGGAATAGTAGAGTGAATACGGGCAGAAGGTTTTTTCTTTAGTTTTAGTTAGATCGGTGCAGGTTTGGAGGGTCATGCTTCGTTGTTTGGTTTTTTGAGTGAGAGACTGAGAGACAGGGGGAGAGAGAGAGGTAAATATATATAGAGAGACAGAGAGAGAGAGAGAGAGGTCAGCAAAGAGTGAAAGACGTGGAAAACGGAGCAGAGTGAAAGATGGAGTGAGAGAAGCAGACACAAAAAGAGAGAGGGGGGGAGAGACAGTGGAGCAGAGAGAAAGAGAGGGACAGGGATAGAGAGAGATACAGACAGTGAGCGAGACAGAGTGATATTGAGTGAGAGAGTGAGGCGGAGAGAGAGAGAGAGAGACAATAAAAGATGGAAAGGCAGAAGAGAGGGAGGCAGAGAAAGGGAGAGTGAAACCGACAGCAAGGCGAAGAGTTCTGGAGTCACAGACCCTTTGGTCCATCCCGTCCATGCCGACCAGATATCCCAAACCAATCTAGTCCCACCTGCCAGCACCCGGCCCATATCCCTCCAAACCCTTCCTATTCATACACCCATCCAAATGCCTCTTAAATGTTGTAATTGTACCAGCCTCCACCATATCCTATGGCAGCTCACCATGCACATACCACCCTCTGTGTGAAAAAGTTGCCTCTCAGGTCTCTTTTATATCTTTCCCCTCTCACCCTAAACTTATACCCTCTAGTTCTGGACTCCCCCACCCCAGGGAAAAGACTTTGCCTATTTACCCTATCCATGCCCCTCATAATTTTGTAAACCTCTATAAGGTCACCCCTCAGCCTCCGACGCTCCAGGGAAAACAGCCCCAGCCTGTTCAGCCTCTCCCTGTAGCTCAGATCCTCCAACCCTGGCAACATCCTTGTAAATCTTTTCTGAACCCTTTCAAGTTTCACAACATCCTTCCGATGGGAAGGAGACCAGAATTGCACACAATATTCCAACAGTGGCCTAACCAATGTCCTGTACAGCCGCAACATGACCTCCCAACTCCTGTACTCAATACTCTGACCAATAAAGGAAAGCATACCAAACGCCTTCTTCACTATCCTATCTACCTGCGACTCCACTTTCAAGGAGCTATGAACCTGCACTCCAAGGTCTCTTTGTTCAGCAACACTCCCCAGGACCTTACCATTAAGTGTATAAGTCCTGCTAAGATTTGTTTTCCCAAAATGGGGCACCTCACATTTATCTGAATTAAACTCCATCTGCCACTTCTCAGCCCATTGGCCCATCTGGTCCAGATCCCGTTGTAATCTGAGGTAACCTTCTTCACTGTCCGCTACACCTCCAATTTTGGTGTCATCTGCAAACTGACTAACTGTATCTCTTATGCTCACATCCAAATCATTTATGTAAATGACAAAAAGTAGAGGACCCAGCACCGATCCTTGTGGCACTCAACTGGTCACAGGCCTCCAGTCTGAAAAACAACCCCCCACCACCACCCTCTGTCTTCTACCTTTGAGCCAGTTCTGTATCCAAATGGCTAGTTCTCCCTATATTCCATGAGATCTAACCTTGCTAATCAGTCTCCCATGGGGAACCTTGTCGAACGTCTTACTGAAATCCATATAGATCACATCTACTGCTCTGCCCTCATCAATCCTCTTTGTTACTTTTTCAAAAAACTCAATCAAGTTTGTGAGACATGATTTCCCACGCACAAAGCCATGTTGACTATCCCGAATCAGTCCTTGCCTTTCCAAATACATGTACATCCTGTCCCTCAGGATTCCCTCCAACAACTTGCCCACCACTCCCACAGAGTTCTCAGGTACACCTGATCAGGTCTTGGGGATTTATCCACCTTTAACCATTTCAAGACATCCAGCACTTCCTCCTCTGTAATCTGGACATTTTGCAAGATGTCACCATCTATTTCCCTACAGTCTATATCTTCCATATCCTTTTCCACAGTAAATACTGATGCAAAATATTCATTTAGTATCTCCTCCATTTTCTGTGGCTCCACACAAAGGCCGCCTTGCTGATCTTTGAGGGGCCCTATTCTCTCCCTAGTTACCCTTTTGTCCTTAATGTATTTGTAAAATCCCTTTGGATTCTCCTTAATTCTATTTGCCAAAGCTATCTCATGTCCCCTTTTTGCCCTCCTGATTTCCCTCTTAAGTATACTCCTACTTCCTTTATACTCTTCTAAGAATTCACTCGATCTATCCTGTCTATACCTGACATATGCTTCCTTCTTTTTCTTAACCAAACCCTCAATTTCTTTAGTCATCCAGCATCCCCTATACCTACCAGCCTTCCCTTTCACCCTGACAGGAATATACTTTCTCTGGATTCTCATTATCTCATTTCTGAAGGCTTCCCATTTTCCAGCCGTCCCTTTACCTGCGAACATCTGCCCCCCACAGAGATGGAGAAAGAGAGAACTAAAGGAAAGAGAAACTGAATGAGAGTGGAGCAGAGGGAGAGAGAGACAGACAGACAGAGAGAGAGAGAGAGAGGAGGGAGACCAGGTGAAGGGAAAACAAGGCAGAGAACCCCAGAGAGAGAGAAAGGGAGAAATAATAAATGGAGAGAGAAGCAGAGAGAGAGAGAGAGAGAGAGGTAGCTACAGAGGCTCAGGGAGAGAAAGAGAGAGGAAGCAAAGCAGAGAAAGAGAGAATGTGAAACAGAAAGACAGAGATGCAGACTACCACAGAGAGAGAGAGAGAAATACTAAAGGTAATGAATTGAATTGAGGCACAGTGGGAAGCTTTGTCCTGTGAGCAATACAGGCAGAGCACAGCGTTAAGTAGCATCGATAGTAAATAATAGGGAAACAGCAGCAAAAACAAAAACACAGGGGCAGGCGAATGTTAAGAGTTTGTGAGTCCGTTCAGTATTCTAACAAGAGTCGGGTAGTAACTGTTACGAAACCGGCTGGTGTGTGTGTTCAGGTTTCTGTACCTTCTCCCCTGATGGTAGAGGTTGTAGAAAAACATTGCCAGGGTGGGATGGTAGAGAGAAAGAGAGAGAGGGAGAGAAAGAGAGAGAGAGAGGGAGAGAAAGGAGTGAAGATAAATTGAAAGAGAAGACAGAGATAGCAAGGAGAAGTATGGGGAAGACAATTAAGAGAGGGAGAGACAGACAGAGACAAATCTATTTATTTATTTATCGTGAGAGAGAAAGGCAGAGACAAGCACAGAGAGAGGGGAAAAAAAAGGGAGAAAGAGAGACCGAAAGAAAAACAGAGAGAGGAAGAGATAGTGTGTGGGGTGGGGTGGAGAGAGACAGGCAGAGAGGGAGCGAAAGAAACGTAGGAACAGAGAGAGCGAGAGAGAGAGGCAGAGACCCGGAGAGACACAGTTAAAGACAAGCAGAGAGACAGAGACAGAGTCACAGAGGGAGAGAGAGAGAGAAACAGAGAGAGAGAGACACACAGAGACAAAGAAAAGCAGAGTGAGAGAGAGAGAGAGAGATGGGGAGAGATATGCAGAGGGAGAGAAAGAGAAACAGAAGAAGAGAGAAACAGAGAGAGAGAGAGACATACAGAGAGACAAAGAAGAGAGAGAGAGATGGGGAGAGATATGCAGAGGGAGAGAAAGAGAAACAGAAGGAGAGAGAAACAGAGAGAGAGAGACATACAGAGAGACAAAGAAGAGAGAGAGAGATGGGGAGAGATATGCAGAGGGAGAGAAAGAGAAACAGAAGGAGAGAGAAACAGATAGAGAGAGACATACAGAGAGACAAAGAAGAGAGAGAGAGAAGGGGAGAGGTAAGCAGACACAGAGAAAAAGAAACAGACAGAGAGAGGAGAAACACAGAGAGAGATACACAGAGACAAAGAAAAGCAGAAAGAGAGAAGGGGAGAGATAATCAGACAGAGAGAAAGAGAAACGGACAGAGAGAGAGAGACAGAGCCACACAGAGAGAAAGAAAAGTAGAGAGAGGAAGAGAGACAGAGAGAGAGAAAGTGAAAAGCTGCAGGACAGATGAGGGGAGAAGGACAGAGAGGGAGAGACTAAACAGAAGAGAGAAGCAGTGTGTGTGAGAGAGAGACGGAAGAGTAGAATAAGAGAGAGAGAGAGAGAGAGGGCAAAGATAAGTGGGAAGAGAAGACAGCAAGGAGGAGTGAGGGGGGGGGGCGGGGGAGAGGGAGTTGGTGAAAGACAGAGGCAGAGGGAGGGAGAGACACAGGCAGAGATAAAGACAAATCTCTCGATCTGGAGCGAGAAGTGAGTGTTTGCTGAGAGCAGAGCAGATAACCAACTCTGCAGATAAATCACCTTGCAGGGTGGGAGGCGGTGGAGTAGGAGGGGCTGGCGCTGGCTCTGAACAGCAGAGATGGCGTTCTGCATGCCTGGCACACATCACCCAATTGAATAGAGAGAGACTGAGACAGAAACTTAACTTTCCTCGGCACAACCTCGCAACCTCTTTGAAGTGTTCTGTACTTTATTCCTGAGTGGAATTAACTATCCTCATGTCAAATTGCCGCCGAAATCGATAATAATATCTTTACAAAGAGGGATATTCTTCGTTCAGAACAGCTTCTGAAAAATGGAAAATTTAGTCGAAATTGATTCATTACTTGACACTTTATAGGGCGATATGGTTATTGATCGAGGGCTGTCACATCGCATCACATTTAATCGAAGTTGAAGGCGCTGTCGATTGGGGTATTTTTCATAATTCTAAGGCGCCTGACCGCCACAGACAGCGAACAGAAGGGCAGGCAGGGGAAAGGGAACACACTCTCTCACACACACACACAGAGAATGGGAGAGAGAGACACAGATACACAGGGAGGGACAATCAGAGGGAGAGGGAGAGACACAGATACACAGGGAGGGACACACAGAGGGAGAGGGAGAGACACAGATACACAGGGAGGGACACTCAGAGGGAGAGGGAGAGACACAGATACACAGGGAGGGACACTCAGAGGGAGAGGGAGAGACACAGATACACAGGGAGGGACACTCAGAGGGAGAGGGAGAGACACAGATACACAGGGAGGGACACTCAGAGGGAGAGGGAGAGACACAGATACACAGGGAGGGACACTCAGAGGGAGAGGGAGAGACACAGATACACAGGGAGGGACACACAGAGGGAGAGGGAGAGACACAGATACACAGGGAGGGACACTCAGAGGGAGAGGGAGAGACACAGATACACAGGGAGGGACACTCAGAGGGAGAGGGAGAGACACAGATACACAGGGAGGGACACTCAGAGGGAGAGGGAGAGACACAGATACACAGGGAGGGACACTCAGAGGGAGAGGGAGAGACACAGATACACAGGGAGGGACACTCAGAGGGAGAGGGAGAGACACAGATACACAGGGAGGGACACACAGAGGGAGAGGGAGACACAGATACACAGGGAGGGACACTCAGAGGGAGAGGGAGAGAGACAGATACACAGGGAGGGACACTCAGAGGGAGAGGGAGAGACACAGATACACAGGGAGGGACACACAGAGGGAGAGGGAGAGAGACAGATACACAGGGAGGGACACTCAGAGGGAGAGGGAGAGACACAGATACACAGGGAGGGACACTCAGAGGGAGAGGGAGAGACACAGATACACAGGGAGGGACACACAGAGGGAGAGGGAGAGACACAGATACACAGGGAGGGACACTCAGAGGGAGAGGGAGAGACACAGATACACAGGGAGGGACACAGAGGGAGAGGGAGAGACACAGATACACAGGGAGGGACACACAGAGGGAGAGGGAGAGACAGATATACAGGGAGGGACACTCAGAGGGAGAGGGAGAGACACAGATACACAGGGAGGGACACTCAGAGGGAGAGGGAGAGACAGATACACAGGGAGGGACACTCAGAGGGAGAGGGAGAGACACAGATATACAGGGAGGGACACTCAGAGGGAGAGGGAGAGACACAGATACACAGGGAGGGACACACAGAGGGAGAGGGAGAGACACAGATACACAGGGAGGGACACTCAGAGGGAGAGGGAGAGACACAGATACACAGGGAGGGACACACAGAGGGAGAGGGAGAGACACAGATACACAGGGAGGGACACTCAGAGGGAGAGGGAGAGAGACACAGATACACAGGGAGGGACACACAGAGGGAGAGGGAGAGACACAGATACACAGGGAGGGACACTCAGAGGGAGAGGGAGAGACACAGATACACAGGGAGGGACAATCAGAGGGAGAGGGAGAGAGACACAGATACACAGGGAGGGACACTCAGAGGGAGAGGGAGAGACACAGATACACAGGGAGGGACACACAGAGGGAGAGGGAGAGACACAGATACACAGGGAGGGACACTCAGAGGGAGAGGGAGAGAGACACAGATACACAGGGAGGGACACACAGAGGGAGAGGGAGAGACACAGATACACAGGGAGGGACACACAGAGGGAGAGGGAGAGACACAGATACACAGGGAGGGACAAACTGAGGGAGAGGGAGAGACAGAGATACACAGGGAGGGACACACAGAGGGGGAGAGAGACACACACAGAGATACACAGGGAGGGACACACAGAGGGAGAGAGAGAGAGAGAGAGAGACAGAGACAGAGATACACAGGGAGGGACACACGGAGGGAGAGAGAGAGACACACACACAGAGATACACAGGGAGGGACACACAGAGGGGGAGAGAGAGACACACAGAGATACACAGGGAGGGGCACACAGAGGGGGAGAGAGAGGCACACAGAGATACACAGGGAGGGACACAGAGGGAGAGAGACAGGGAGGGACTGGGAAACACGCAGACAGGGAGATAGATTGAGGAATAGATAAAAAGGGGGAATAGATAGATAGATAGATAGATAGATAGATAGATAGATAGATAGATAGATAGATAGATAGATAGATAGATAGATAGATAGATAGATAGATAGATAGATAGATAGATAGATAGATAGATACACAAATAGAGAGAGAAATAAATAGAATAAAGGATAGAGAGAGGGATGGAGAAACAGAGAGGAATAAAAATAGATAGATAAAAAGAAATAAAGAAAGTAAGAAACACAAATAGAGAGGGAGAAACAGAGGATAAATACTGAATGAGGAACAGAGAGAGGGAGAAACTGAAGGAAGAAAACATAGATGAATAGATAAATAGAAAGACGGAGGAATAGAGAGACAGAGTAAAATACAATCAATGAGTGACTGAAAGAACGAGAGAAATGCAAGGAATGAAAAGTTGAGAGATTGAATGAGAAAAAGAGGGAAGGAGAGAAAAATAGATGGGCTACAGGGAAATAGAAAGGGGGAGAGCACAGAGAAAAAGAATATAGAGATGTTGGAAATAGAGTCATAGATTGAGGGAATGGTTGACATAGAGAGGGAGAGAGAAATACAGTGAGGGAGAAAGAAATGGGGGGAATAAAGTGTGGGGAACTGGAATGAGAAACAGATGGAGGAAGAGATAAATAAAAAGAGGAAGAGAGAAACAGAGAGACAGAATTAGAAATTGAGAGAGGGAGAGAAATATGGGAGTTTGAAATGGAGAGATGAAATGAGAAATAGAGAGAAGGAGTGAGAAATAGACAGATGTAAATGAAGAGAGTAACAGAGGCAATGAGAAATCGACAGGGGAGAGTGAAATAGAGGGAATGAAAATGGAGAGAGATAGAAGGAAATAAAGAGAAGGGAGTCGTAGAAAGAGAAATAGAGGGAGGGAAAACGCAAATAGAGAAATGGGGGAAATAGGGAGAATGAAAACGAGAAGAGAAAATAAGAAGGTTCATGGAGGAGAAAGTGATAGAATTCAAGAGATGGAATGAGAGAGAGAGAGAGGGAGAACACAGAGAGGGGAGAAGGGGAGTGTGTCCAGCACTTGGGAAATAGTAAGGGCCAGTGGGGTACCTAATTGAACACCTCCTGATGTTACACAGTTGGCTCATTTCCTGGTTGGATTCATGGGAATAAATGTTCAATTTCATTTGGGGCTGAAAGAGCCCACAAACAAAACAATTACCCTGGCGTAAATTTGTGTGTGTGTGTGTGTGTTTGTATATGTATGTGAGTTTGTGTTTGTGCATGTTTGTGAGTGTGTGTGTATTCCTTCTCCCACATGTGTGTGTCCCTGTGTTCTCTCTGTCTCTGTGCCTCTCTCGATATGCCCCCATCTCTCTGTGTCTCTCTCTCTCTCCCTGTGTTCCATCTCTCTCTCTATCTCTCTGCATCTGTCTCCCTGTGTTCCCCCACTCTTTTTATCTGTGTCTGTCTCCTGTGTGTTCTCTCCCTCTCTCTGTATCTCTGTGGCCTGCAGTATGTATCTCTTTGCAGTTCTGTAGAAGACAAGACAGCGTCTCGCGCTCTCTGTGTTTTCTGTCTCTGTTTTCTCAGTTCTCTTTGTGTTCTCTCAGTGTTTTCTCTGTCTCTCTGTCTCTGCCTCCCTCTCTCTCTCTTTCTCTCTCTCTCTCTCTCCCTTACTGGCTGTCCCTGTGTTTTTCTCTCTCTCTCTGTTTGTATTCTGTCTCTCTATCGCGCTGCATCTGTCTCCCTGTGTTCCACCCCCTCTCTCTATCTCTCCCTCCCTGTGTTCCATCTCTCTGTCTCTCTTTGATTTTTTCTCTGTCTCTCTCTCTCTCACTGCTTCTCTCTCTGTATTCTCTCTCAGTCTCTCTCACTGCATTTTTTATCCTTGTGTTCTCCGTCTCCTTGTCTCTCTTCCCTTGTTCCCTCTCTCTGTTTCCCTGTCTTTTTCCCTGTGTTTTCCCTCTCTGTCTGCTTCTCTCTCTGTCTGTCTGTCTCTCTCTCCCTGTGTTCCCTCACTCTCTGTCTGTCTGTTTCTCTCTCTCCCTGTGTTCTCTCACTCACTGTCTCTCTCTGTGTTCTCTCACTCTCTGTCTCTCTCTGTGTTCTCTCACTCTCTGTCTGTCTGACTGTCTCTCTTGTTCTCTCTCTCTCCCTCCCTGTGTTCTCTCACTCTCTGTCTGTCTGTCTCTCTCTCCCTGTGTTCTCTCACTCACTGTCTAACTGTCTCTCTCTGTGTTCTCTCACTCTCTGTCTGTCTGACTGTCTCTCTTGTTCTCTCTCTCTCCCTCCCTGTGTTCTCTCACTCTCTGTCTGTCTGTCTCTCTCTCCCTGTTCTCTCACTCATTGTCTAACTGTCTCTCTCTGTGTTCTCTCACTCACTGTCTAACTGTCTCTCTCTGTGTTCTCTCACTCTCTGTCTCTCTCTGTGTTCTCTCACTCTCTGTCTGTCTGACTGTCTCTCTCGTTCTCTCTCTCTCCCTCCCTGCGTTTTCTCACTCTCTGTCTGACTGTCACTCTCTCTCTCCCTGTGTTCTCTCACTCTCTGTCTGTCTGTCTCTCTCTCTCTGTGTTCTCTCACTCACTGTCTAACTGTCTCTCTCTCCCTGTGTTCTCTCACTCACTCTCTCTCTCTGTGTTCTCTCACTCTCTGTCTGTCTCTCTCTCCCTGTGTTCTCTCACTCACTCACTCTCTCTCTCTGTGTTCTCTCACTCTCTGTCTGTCTCTCTATGTGTTCTCTCACTCACTGTCTCTCTCTGTGTTCTCTCACTCACTAACTGTCTCTCTCTGTGTTCTCTCACTCTCTCTCTCTCTCTGTGCTCTCTCAGTCTGTCTGTCTGTCTCTCTCTATGTGTTCTCTCACTCTGTCTGTCTGTCTCTCTCTCTGTGTTCTCTCACTCTCTGTCTGTCTGTCTCTCTCTCTGTGTTCTCTCACTCTGTCTGTCTGTCTGTCTCTCTCTCTGTGTTCTCTCACTCTGTCTGTCTGTCTCTCTCTCTGTGTTCTCACTCTCTCTTTCTCTGTGTTCTCTCACTCACTGTCTCTGTGTTCTCTCACTCACTGTCTCTGTGTTCTCTCACTCTCTCTCTCTCTGTGTTCTCTCACTCTGTCTGTCTGTCTCTCTCTCTGTGTTCTCACTCTCTCTTTCTCTGTGTTCTCTCACTCACTGTCTCTGTGTTCTCTCACTCACTGTCTCTGTGTTCTCTCACTCTCTCTCTCTCTCTGTGTTCTCTCACTGTCTGACTGTCACTCTCTCCCTGTGTGTGTGTGTGTGTGTGTGTGTCTGTCCCCCCCGTGTAACCGACAGTAAATCTCTCTCCCAGTGCTCAGCTGAGGAGCAGAAAGCATTGGTCTTTTCCCTAACACACACACACACACAACCCACCCACCCCTCCGGAGCTGCGCCGGGTCGATATTTAATTGTGATTTCAGTAGCGAACGCAGAAAACGATTCCTCTTTGGGAAGGAGAGAGAGAGAAAAAAAATTTCTAATTTATTTTGGATTTGGGTTGGTAGCGCGCAGGCGCGCCGGGGGTCTGTCTCTTCATCTATCTCACTTACAGCAGAGACAGGGGGGTGTGTGTGTGTGTGTGTGTGTGGGGAGAGCAAGTTTCTAACTAGCAACTCCGTAACTGCTTCGTAAATGAAATCAGTCATTTTCATCAAGCGCTCAGCAAAATATTATCTACACTCCATTCCGAGGGATCGAATCTTATTTAGAATCGCGTCTCGACATCTGTTTTCAAATTTGATCCACTATGAACTTTATTTTCCGACTTGGAAAGGAATTACATTGAATCGATCGCCGCCAGTGAGTGTGTATACATATACTTTAGCAGCGCCGTCAGACGGACCTCCGCTCTGATCGCTCCCTCCTGCTTAGTCCCGCACTCACTGGGCTCCTACTGCCGCCTGTCCTCCTGCCTCTCTCTCCTCTCTCTCCTCTCTTCCTCCATTCTCCCTCTCCCCACTTCCCCACTCTCTCTCTCTCCTCCTCTCTCTCCCCATTCTCCCTCTCCCCACTTCCCCACTCTCTCTCTCCTCCTCTCTCCCCCCATTCTCCCTCTCCCCACTTCCCCACTCTCTCTCTCCTCCTCTCTTCCCCCATTCTCCCTCTCCCCACTCTCTCCTCCTCTCTCCTCCCCATTCTCCCTCTCCCCACTTCCCCACTCTCTCTCTCCTCCTCTCTCCTCCCCATTCTCCCTCTCCCCACTTCCCCACTCTCTCTCTCCTCCTCTCTCCTCCCCATTCTCCCTCTCCCCACTTCCCCACTCTCTCTCTCCCCTCTCTCCACTTCCCCATTCTCCCTCTCAGTTCCCTCTCCACACTTCCCCATTCTCTCTCTCTCTCTCCACTTCTGCATTCTCTCTCTCCCCTCTTTCCTCATATCCCCATTCTCTCTCCCTTCTCCCTCATTCTCTCTTATTCCTCTCCCTTCTCCTCTTCACCATTCTCTCTCTCTCCCCTCTCCTCTTCACCATTCTTTCTCTCCCCTCTACTCTTCCCCATTCTCTCTCTCTTCCCCCCTCCACTTCCCCACTTGCTCTCTCCTCCCCACTCTCTTTCTCTCCCCTCCGCACTTCCCCATTCTCTCTCTCTCTCCCTGCTGCACTTCCCCATTCTCTCTCTCTCTGCCCCATTCTACCTTTCTTCCCCATCGCCACACTCCAATTCTCTCTCTCTGTCCCCTATTTCCCCATTCTCTCTCTCTGTGCCCTACTTTTCCAGCTCACTCATCTTACCACTCTTCTCTCATCCCCGCATCCCCATTCTCTCTCTCTCCCCACTTCTCCATTCTCTCTCTCTCTCCACCTCACTTCTTCATTCTTTTTCCCCGTCCCTGCCTGAATTTTCCATACTATCTCACTTCCCTGTCTTCACTGATTCTCTCTTTCTATTCCCACACTCTCTCTCTCTCTCTCTTTCTGACAGTTTCTGATTCTGTTCACATCCCCCCCCCCCCCCCCCCCCTTCCCATCTTGCTCCGGAGATCTCTGAATTTGTTTCTCTCTCTTCCTCCCTTTCTCTCTTGATCCATCACTTTCACATTCTGACTTTCCCTATCTGCCTTGTTCTCCCTATCTATCACTTCCTCATTTGTGCCTCCATCGATCACTTTCTCCATTCTACCTCACTCTTATTCTCCATATCTATCAGTTCCTCGTTCTATCTCTCCCTCTCCTGTTCTCCCGATCCGTTCCTCGTTCTATCTCTCCCTCCCTGTCTCGTTTGTTCTCCCTAACAGCCACCTCTCACACTCTCTTTCTTTCACTCACTCTCTCACTCCAGTTTCAGATCTGTTATCCCTTTCTCTGTCTCATTTTGTGTTCCTCCCCTCCCGTCTCTCTCTGTTACCCAGCTTCTCATTCACTCTCTCTCCTTTTCTCTTCCTCCTGTGAACCTCTCTCTCCATTTTCATATTCCCCGCCTTTCCCTCTCTTCTATCTCTCTGTCTCTGTCTGTCTGTCTCTCTCTCTCTCTGACTCTTGACCCTCTGAATCTGTAACCTCCCTCCCTCCCGGTCTCCCTTATCCAAACCCAGGTTTGGCTGCAAGAAACGGCGAGGGGACCCCCCCCCCTGTTCAGAATCGGACTGAAGAACTCAGCGACCTGGGTGGGCAACACAGTGACAAGGTAAGGATTCTGATGTGACTCTCTCTCTCTCCTTCATACAGCCCAGCTTGTGAATGATTTCACTGGAGACAGAGCTACACAGGAAGGTAGAGAACTGGGGAGAGGTAGAAAGTGAGAAACCAATACGAGAAAGAGAAAGTGTGATCACGAGTTAGATAGATAAATAGAGATAGGGAGGTGAAATGGTTGGGTGAGAGGTGTTTGAAATTCCCTTCATCTGTGCCCCTCAATGCTTCTCTCGCTGTCTTTATCTCTCTCTCTCTCCCTCGTTTTCTCTCTGTCTTCCTCCCTCCCTCTCTCTCCCTCTCTCTCGCTCTCTCTCTCTCCTTCATGTTTTCTCTCTCTGTCTCTTCTTCCCTCCCTCCCTCTCTCTCTCTCTCTTTCTCTGTCCCTCTCTCTTTCTCTTGCCCTCTCTCTCTCCCCCCCCCTTTCACTGGCTCTTTGAGTACCTTTCTCTAACTCTCTGTCTGTCTCTCAGGCTATCACTTTCTCTCTCTACCTCTTTCCATCTCTCCATCTCTCAGACCCCCCCCTCTCTCTGACTCCTGAACACTCTGAACCACTTTCCCTCTCTGACTCTGTCTCTCGCAGTCCCCGTCAATCTCCTGCCCCCCTCCCAAATCTGTTTCTCACACTCCCTCTCTCTTTCTACCCACTCTCTCTATCTCTGACACTCACTCCCTCTCATCCACACCCACCCCCTTCCTCCCTCACACTCTCTCTCCGGCCCCACACTCTCTGTTTCTCTCTCTGATTCTTTCTGAAGCTGTCATTCTCTCTCTCTCCCCGCTTTCCCTCTCTCCCTCTCTGTCTCTCCCCTTTTTTCTCCCGCCCTCTCTCTCTCCAAACCTTTCTCCCACTCTCTCCTTCCTTCCCTTTCTCCCTCTCTCCCCCTTCCCTTCCTCCCTCTCTCTCCCCCCTTCCCGTTCTCCCCCTCTACCCTCCCTCACGCTTTCCCTCTCCCTTTCTCCCTCTCCCTTTCTCCCTTTCCCTTTCTCCCTCTCCCTTTCTCCCTCTCTCTCCCCTTCCCTTTCTCCTTCTCTCTTCCCTCCCTCTTTCCCCCTTCCCTTTCTCCCTCCCTCTCCCCTTTCATTTCTCCTTCTCTCTCTCCCCCTTCCCTTTCTCCCTCTCTCCCCTTCCCTTTCTCCCTCTCTTTCCTTCCTTTTCTCTCTCTCTCTCTCTCTCTCCCCCTTCCCTTTCTCCCTTGCTCTCCCCTTCCCTTTCTCCCTCCCTCTTCCCTTTCTCCCTCCCTCTTCCCTTTCTCCCTCCCTCTCCCCTTCCTCCCTCCCTGTCCCCTTCCTCCCTCCCTCTCTTCCTTTCCCTTTCTCCCTCTCTCTCTCTCTTCCCTTCCCTTTCTCCCTCCCTCTCCCCTTCCCTTTCTCCCTCCCTCTCCCCATCCTCCCTCCCTCTCCCCTTCCCTTCCTCCCTCTCTCTCTCCCCCTTCCCTTTCTCCCTCTGTCTCCCTCCCCCCGGTCTCTGTCTTTGCCCCCCCCCGACTCTCTCTCTCTCCCCCCACACTCCCTCTCTCTGTATAACTGTCTCTCACCCTGCCTGTCTCCCTCTTTCAATGCTGAGGTGTGATGGGGACTTTGTGCTGTGTCGGGATATCTGAGCCAGGCTGTGTTCTGGCGACTGGTGTGTTGGCTTGTCCTCTCTCACAGTGTGGGAACTGGATGCTCCTGCAAGTGATCGGAATGGTCATTTGGACAGACTAGTGTTGGGCATTCAAATACCTGTTCACACTCCTGTCTCTCTCACTCACTCACTCACACACACATACACACACTCACTCTCTCTCACTCTCTCTCTCTCTCTCTCACACACACACTCTCTCACACACACATACACACTCTCTCTCTCACTCTCTCTCTCACACACACATACACACACTCTCTCTCACTCACTCTCTCTCTCTCACACACACACTCACTCTCTCTCTCACACACATACATACACACTCTCTCTCTCTCTCACTCTCACTCTCTCCCTCTCTCACACACACACACTCACTCTCTCTCTCACACACACACATACACACTCTCTCTCTCTCTCACTCTCTCTCTCTCCCTCTCTCACACACACACATTCACACTCTCTCTCTCACACACACACCTTGATCACTTCCTTCCTCCCCTGTTCTCCTGCCTTCTGAATGTTTCTCTCCTGCTTTCTGGCTCTGCATAGTTCACTGTTTATTTTGCTCTGCTCTGTGCTGGGTTTCTGTTTGCCCTCAGTCATTCTCTCCTCTCTCTTCTCTCTCTCTCTGTTGTTCTTAGCTTTTGTCTTTCTCTCAGTATTGCTTTCATGTCTCTATCTCTCTCTCCCCGTGTTCTCTGATTCCCCCACCCCTTTCTCTCTCTCTGTGTTCCCTATCTCTCCTTGTCTCTCTCTGTCTCTCTGTGTTCTCTCTCTCCCTCTATCTCCATATTCTCTATCTCTCTCCATCTCTCTCTCTCCGTGTTCTCTCTCTTTCTCTCCATGTTTCTATTTCTCGCTCTCTCTCTGTGTTCTCTCTCTCTCTGTGTTCTCTCTCTCTATCTCCATGTTCTCTATCTCTCCACCTCTCTCTCCGTTTTCTCTCTCTCTCCGTGTTTCTATCTCTCTCTGTGTTTCTATCTCTCTCTCCGTATTCTCTCTCTCTGTGTTCTCTATCTCTCCATCTCTCTCTCTCTCTCCGTGTTCTCTATCTCTCCATCTCTCTCTCTCTCCGTGTTGTCTATCTCTCCCCGTTTCTCTGTCTCTCTTTCCTTGTTGCGTTTCTCCCCATCTGTCTGTCTCATTCTCGCCTCTTCCCTTCCTTCTACTGATTGCATCTATCACCAACTCTTTCAATCTGCTCACGTTCTCGCTCTCTCTCTCTTTTTCTCTCTCTCCATTTGGCTGTTTGTTTCTGTTTAGCTTTCTATTTCTCTCTTACTGTGGTCCCTCTCTGAGTCATTGTTTGTTTATTTTTCCCCATCCTCTGCCTCGAATTGTCCCTTTGATCTGTCTGTTCCCTGTGCCCGCCATTTCTGACTCTTCACCTGTCCTCACTCTCCCCTCTTCTATTCTGCCTGTCGATCCCTCTCTCTTTGTCCCTTTTTCCCACCTCTCCCTTTCTATTTTCCTCTCCTTCTCTGCTGCTGCCTCGCAGCTCTCTGCCTCTCTCCCTCGACTGCTCTCCCTCCTCTCTCTCTCCCTCTCACTCTCTCCATTACCCGATCCCTCTTTTTGCCTCTCTCTCTCGGTCAGTCGTCTGCCTCTCTCTCCATCTCTCCCACCAACTCTCCCCTCTGTCCTTTTCCTCATTAGCCCCCCCCCCACTATTTGCCCCTCTCTCTCTTTCTCTCTCTCTCAGTCCTCTGCCTCAGTCTTTCATTTCCCACCTGTATCTTTGGCACCATCCTCCCATTCTCAGTCCTCTACCTTTCTCTATTATTGCCCTCTCTCTCCTTCCATTCCCTGTCTCTCACCCTTTCTACCTTGCTCCTTGCTCCTTGTCCCTCTCCCCATTACCGTTCTCTCTCTCTCTCTCTCTGCGCCTCTTTCTCCATCTCTCCTGCCCCCCTCTCTCTCTCTCTCTGTGACTCCTTCCTTGTTTGTGTACATATGTGTGTGTGTGTCTGTCTTCTGTCTGTCTGTCTCTCTGCCTCTCTCCATATCTCCTGCACCCCCCCTCTCTCTCTCTCTCTCTCTGTGACTCCTTCCCTCTGTTTATGTGTATATGTGTCCCTGTCTGTCTGTCTGTCTCTCTCTCTCTCTATCTCTCTCTCTGTCACTATCCGTCACTTCCCACCCCCACCTTCCCTCCCATTATACATTCTTTCTCCACCTACCCCTCTCTCTCTCTCTGTCACTCTCCCTGTGCCCGTCTCTATCTCCCTCTCGCCCCCCGCAGTCCCCTTCGCTGTAAACTGTGTTGGTTTCCGTTTAGATTAAAGCGAGGAATCTAATTCCAGGCCGGGATCGAATTCTCTGGCAACAATGGGAAATAGTGTATTGATCAGAGACTCCGGAGATTAAGAGACAAGTGTATATATCCATCAAGGCTAAACTGCCTCTCTGCCGCTCAATGCAGGCAGCTTGGAGAGAACGCGATTCGCATGAGTAACAGGCCAGTTCCCTGCTTTAACCCTTCCCATCCCAGCTCAAATGGTAGGACGGGTTGTGGAGGTGATGGGAGTGGGGGGGGGGGAGAGGTGTGTGTGTGTGTGTGGTACTGTGTAAGTCTCCTCTCAGTCCTCGATACAGAGCTCTCCCCCATGCCCCCAGACAGGCCAAGGGGAGGATGGAGGAGATAGGAACACAGCTTGCACAATCCTGACAGAGTGTTAGCAGGCCATTCAGCCTTTCGAGTCCACACTGACCCTCCGGAGAGCACACGATCCAGACCCACCCTTTACCCTATCTCCTGTTTTCCCGCATACCCCATGGCCAATCCACCCTAGCCTACACATCCCTGGGCACTAAGGGACAATTTAGCATGAAAAGGTGTTGCTGGAAAAGCACAGCAGGTCAGGCAGCATCCAAGGAGCAGGAGAATCGACGATTCGGGCATGAGCCCTTCTTCAGGAAGGGCTTATGCCCGAAGAAGGGCATTCCTGAAGAAGGGCTTATGCCCAAAACGTCGATTCTCCTGCTCCTTGGATGCTGCCTGACCTGCTGTGCTTTTCCAGCAACACATTTTCAGCTCTGATCTCCAGCATCTGCAGCCCTCACTTTCTCCTCGAACAATTTAGCATGGCCAATCCACCCTAACCTACACATCCCTGGGCACTATGGGACAATTTAGCACGGCCAATCCACCCTAACCTACACATCGCTGGGCACTATGGGACAATTTAGCATGGCCAATCCACCCTAACCTGCACATCCCTGGGCACTATGGAACAATTTAGCATGGCCAATCCACCCTAACCTACACATCCCTGGGCACTATGGGACAATTTAGCACGGCCAATCCACCCTAACCTGCACATCCCTGGGCACTATGGGACAATTTAGCATGGCCAATCCATCCTTACCTACACATCCCTGGGCACTATGGGACAATTTAGAATGGCCAATCCATCCTAACCTACACATCCCTGGGCACTATGGCACAATTTAGCACGGCCAATCCACCCTAACCTACACATCCCTGGGCACTATGGGACAATTTAGCACGGCCAATCCACCCTAACCTACACATCCCTGGGCACTATGGGACAATTTAGCATGGCCAATCCATCCTAACCTACACATCCCTGGGCACTATGGGACAATTTAGCACGGCCAATCCACCCTAACCTGCACATCCCTGGGCACTATGGGACAATTTAGCATGGCCAATCCACCCTAACCTACACATCCCTGGACACTATGGGACAATTTAGCATGGCCAATCCACCCTAACCTGCACATCCCTGGGCACTATGGGACAATTTAGCGTGGCCAATCCACCCTAACCTACACATCCCTGGGCACTATGGGACAATTTAGCATGGCCAATCCACCCTAACCTACACATCCCTGGGCACTATGGGACAATTTAGCATGGCCAATCCACCCTAACCTGCACATCCCTGGACACTATGGGACAATTTAGCACGGCCAATCCACCCTAACCTACACATCCCTGGGCACTATGGGACAATTTAGCATGGCCAATCCACCCTAACCTGCACATCCCTGGACACTATGGGACAATTTAGCACGGCCAATCCACCCTAACCTACACATCCCTGGGCACTATGGGACAATTTAGCATGGCCAATCCACCCTAACCTACACATCCCTGGGCACTATGGGACAATTTAGCACGGCCAATCCACCCTAACCTGCACATCCTTGGGCACTATGGGACAATTTAGCATGGCCAATCCACCCTAACCTGCACATCCCTGGGCACTATGGGACAATTTAGCATGGCCAATCCACCCTAACCTGCACATCCCTGGGCACTATGTGACAATTTAGCATGGCCAATCCACCCTAACCTGCACATCCCTGGGCACTATGTGACAATTTAGCATGGCCAATCCACCCTAACCTGCACATCCCTGGGCACTATGGGACAATTTAGCATGGCCAATCCACCCTAACCTACACATCTTTGGACTGTGGGAGGAAACCGGAGCATCCAGAGGGGACCTGCCCAGACACGGGGAGAATGTGCAAACCCCACACAGACAGTCGCCCCCGAGGCTGGAATCGAACCCGGGTTCGCTGGCGCCGTGAGGCAGCAGTGGCAACCCACTGAGCCCTCCCAATCCCTGCAAAGAGCTGGTTATTTCAGCCCTGGCACTGGGGAGCTCAGTTGGCTGGAAAGCTGATTTGCGATGCACTGCGAGGCCCGCAGCACGGCTTCAATTCCCGAACAGGCTGAGGTTAACACGGAGGAGATTTCTGCTCAACCTCACCCCTCGCTTGAGCTCTCTCCCTCACTCCCTCCGTAGTGAAAGTGCAGCCTCTGGGTGGTAGTTCCATTTGTTGAACCCTCAAGGACAGGGGAGGGAGTGAGCAATTTTGGAGGATTGGTGTAGAGGGGCAGGGAACATTCAGAGGGGGGGGAAACACCTCCCTGACTCTTCCCAGATCATGCAGGCTCTCTGCCACAGTCAACCGAAGCATTTTTAATTCTCTCTCTCATTGACCCCCGCCGCCTGACGAACCCACCGAGATGGTATCTCACCCTCGGATCCTTCTCGACCAGTGCTTGCCTCGCTCCACAGTGGATTTCCGCCTGCACACAACACAAGTTTGCAGTGCTGGGGCGGAGGGGGCCTGACGGAACTGCGCTGTCAAGCAGCAGGTGGCGGGACAATGGGCAGAATGGTCTGATTCGGCACTGTCAGGTTCTGGTCGCAGGCTTGAGGAGTGCTGTCAGGGACTGAGCAGAGCAGAAACCGGTTACAGCCCAAGTCAAACAGCCCTCACATTTCCCGTGCCAATCACTCTCCGTTTCAATGTAGCGTAGCCTGGCCTGCCAGGGCACAATAGCATGGCATTGTTTAGCAGACGTACGACATCAAATTGGACAGACAGAGACAAGGGAGGGCCGCACTGTCGGAGGGTCAGTGCTGAGGGAGTGGGTACTGTCAGAGGGTCAGTGCTGAGGGAGCGCCGCACTGTCGGAGGGTCAGTGCTGAGGGAGCGCCGCACTGTCGGAGGGTCAGTGCTGAGGGAGTGCCGCACTGTCGGAGGGTCAGTGCTGAGGGAGTGCCGCACTGTCGGAGGGTCAGTGCTGAGGGAGTGCCGCACTGTCGGAGGGTCAGTGCTGAGGGAGTGCCGCACTTTGGGAGGGTCAGTGCTGAGGGAGTGCCGCACTGTCGAAGGGTCAGTGCTGAGGGAGTGCCGCACTGTCGGAGGGTCAGTGCTGAGGGAGCGCCACACTGTCGGAGGGTCAGTGCTGAGGGAGCACTCGCTGTCTCTTCTGTCTGACATCAGTATTGAGCTGCCTTTCTGTCCCTCTCCCTGGATGTAGCCATCCTTTTGATTCTTAAATGTTTACTTGAGTGTAAAATTAAACTGAAAAGAACAACCTGGGGATAAATGATTATTCGCTTGAATTAAAGTGGCCCTTTTTGCGTTTCTTTTTCCCTTTGTGAGTCGAGATGTTGAGGCACTTTACAATAATACAGTGCCCTTTCTAACTGACGGGCTGGTGCCCTGAATGGTTAGTCCTGATTTTTCTGTTGTGACTCTAGTCTGTAATTATATGGCAATATCCTGCAGGGTCAGTCATAATATTGTTTGTCGGGGGGGGGGGGGGGGGCTGGGGAAGGGTGTTAATGCAGTGTTAAGGGTTAAGTGAGATGACCACCCTCTGAGTTTAGCCTTCCTGATGTACTGTTTTTGCTGCCTATTCTTAAACAGATTAAATAAAGCCTTCAGATTTATCCTAGCAAGCGACAGTCAGTTCTGTGGCCCATTAAGTGATGTACATGCTGCAGACTGACTTGCTGCATGACGATGCTACACTGACGTGATACACCAACACCGACCACAAAATTGTGTGGTACACTAACGGGACACAGGAGGCAAAGAGAGTCAGAGAGATGCACAGCACAGAAACAGACCCTTCGGTCCATCCCGTCCATGCTGACCCAGATATCCCAACCCAATCTAGTCCCCACCTGCCAGCACCCGGCCCATATCCCTCCAAACCCTTCCTATTCATACACCCATCCTAATGCCTTTTTAAATGTTGCAATTGTACCAGCCTCCACCACATCCTCTGGCAGCTCATTCCACACACGTACCACCCTCTGGGTGAAAAAGTTGCCCCTTAG